>NC_053406.1:26731532-27031532 GCF_016859285.1 Xiphias gladius | reverse complement strand
AAATGTGGGTTTGTCAGCAGCTAATATAGACGAACGACTCTGGCGTAACGAAGAGCTCCCATTTCTTTTCTGCACCAAGCTAACAGGTCCTGGACCAGTCTGTCCCCTGATCACACTGGGGTCCGAAACGGCGGTCCCAGATCTCGCCGAGACCCGTCCACCGAGCTTTGGAGAACCAAAAAACAGCTGCAGCAAAATTCAGGCAGAGTCAGAAATCTGCGATCGAATTCTCACGGTGTGACACAAATACAAACCAACCAATCGGAATACGTCTGCAAACCAACCAATCGGAATACGTCTGCAAACCAACCAATCGGAATAGTTGCACCTGGTGATTAAGATACTTTTTTGCATCAGAATTTGAACGTGTGTGTTTTGGAGTCCTACCTGAGTCAGACCTGAACTCACAGACATAAAACTCATGTTGATATGATTCAGTGGCTACGTCCACTTCCTGAGGACGTCATTATCTCCGATGTCCCTCCACAATAAAGCTCCAGAAATCCCCTCAGAAACCAGAGAAAAAAACAGGCTGCAGAACTTCATTCAGAATCTTCCTGTTTTTAAGTTTCCTTCAGCATCACAGTGATCCAGTGAACGTTGTCTGAACGTCCACGGCTACACTGCAACAGGAGCTGATCACAGCTGGTTCAGCAGCTTTTAATGGGACAGTTTGACTGAATGGAAACAGAAATAGGTAAAAAAAACAAAACAACAGGGCTCAAGTTGAAGGCCCACGGCGACACGCACAGAGTCAGTGGCAGTTGTCGTGGTTTTGTCAGTGGGAAGGTCCATGGTTACTGTTGGGTAATCAAAGAGTCGTGCAGCAGTGACGAACCCACAAACACGGTGTTAGCAATCTGGTCTACATGAAAGTCTTCAAGTAGAAATGAAGAGCAACTACACGGAGGAAGACGCTTACGAGGGTTGGCTCACTTGCTAGCTACAGTCCTGCTCGTGTCACCAGTTAGTCTTTTAAATTTCTTCTCATTAGAGTCCGTGAGTTTAGTCATTTAGTTTTCACGTAAAGCCTTTGAAGCGCCCCAACCTTTATGAATCTGCAGTTTGACTGTCATATCTTTAACTGACCTTTGGTTCATTTTACTTTATTTGACAGTCTTTCCAGTTACCATCCCTGATCTTGTGTTTAGCGCCTCGTGCTTGTCGAATGCATCTTGTTTCCCAGTTTGACCTGGTGCTGCTCTGACAGAGAAAGACCTGTGAACCGCTGCACTCCTGCACAACTAACACAGTTTTAATAGAACTGCTCTGTTAACCTCAAGCTCACTTCCCCTTTTGTTCGTAATGGTGCAGAGGTTCTTTAAGCCGTCGTGGTTCCACACAGAACCTGATTCAGAATACGCGACATGTATTTTTCTGCCCTTGTATCTGAGTGCTGAGTGTGTTTCTGTGTTTGCAGGCTGAATGATCTGAGTGTGTTCTGTCAGGAGAATATTAATGAGCTCAGTGTGATCACTCGGACATACAGAGCAGCTCAGACTCGGCGCCGCCGCTGCTGCTGGAGAGATTTTCTCTGTCAGCTGAGGAGATTTTTACTGAAGCAACAGAGACACGGGAATAGTCGTCCAGTCAAACCTCCTTGAATAAGAGGATACACGAAGACAACCAGTAGATCTAAGACCCTTCAGTGTGGTTTTATTAACGACGCAGACCAAAATCACAGATCAGAGTTTTTGACGATCTGTACGAGACACAATTCCCTTTTTCATCTCCCCAACTTTCCTGATTTCTTCAGTGGTTCACTTTTAATTATTGTACAGGTCTCTCTGCGTTTGTGTTGCGGCGAGACTGAAGTGAAGCAGCTGAAAAACACTTTCTCTGTGTTTAAATACATATATTTGATTTTTCCCATTTTACACATGAAGAGGCAGGATATAAAAAAAAAGAAAAGGACAAAATGCCAAAGTATGTATCTAAGAAAGGCAGGTAGATATTTCAAAGTCGTCGAGGAAACAAACATCAAACACCTTCAACGAGTGGAGCTGTTCCCCCTGAGTGATGAGGAGCGTCTTCTTTAACCATTTTGAATTATCTGAGAATCTGAGGATTTCCAATCTCGGAGTAAAACTGCCCCTCAGCAGGGCTTGTGTGGTCCTCATTTGAAAATCTCCTCGTCATCCCAGAATAACCAGAGCGAAGGGCGTCTTGGTCTGAGCATGTCCGCGAACCTTTGTGGCATCTTCCTCCCTCCCTTCCTGTCGTCTCTTCACTGTTGCTGTCTAGATAAAGCAAACAAATCCTCAGAAATAGTGAGGCAGACCTTTCTAAGAGGCTCCGGCCGCGCAGGCATCTCTGCGAGGTTGTACTTGAGACGTTTCGGTCCGAAACCAGAGCGGTGGACTCACGCTGCTGAAACATTGGCCAGAGATGAATCTCTAATCGTCGCCTTGTGTTTATTCTGTACTGTGTCTTGTCGTAGCGCCTCTTTATGTCTTTTAAAAGGCACATTGATTTTTCTTGTCAGAAGGTGCCGTACTAATAAACTTGCCACCAGTATTTATGGCGGAGCTGAGCTCTGCCAGATCTTCAAAGTAATTGGAGTGATTTTGAATCTAATCCTGACTCTGACAGGAAGCCAGTGTGGGGCTGCAGCAGTGGGACGATACAGGAACCCTGAGGAGTCTGACTGCGTATCATGCAGCAGGATTCTCAACTCACTGTAAACATACTGCAGCTTTTTGCTTTAAACAAGGGCACAGGAGGTTAAAACAGCCGAGACGAGAGGAGACAAAGCGCAGACGATTCACCCAACTGCAGCATAGTTAAGAGGAGTCATCTTTAGATGTTATGGCCAGTGTTGGTTCCTTGTTTAAGATCATTTACAAGCCTCCACCGCAACCTCTCAGACAGTTTCTAACAACCTGTCACGCTCCAGGTTCACCAGAGATCTGAAAGAGTTCTTTACCACCGAGTCTCGGAGACACTTTAAATCTAGTCTGAAAACTCAGACTGGCTGAGGTATAATCACCACCTCGGAACTGTTGTCCTCTCTTTTGCTTTGGGTTTGTTTCACATTTTCATATGAATATTTTTCTGTGCTCAAAGTGTGAAGTTTTCATTTAAAACAACTGACTGTTGTCTTTTATTTTGGAAAATCGTGCATCGCTGGTGGAAATGAGCTTGTAGCTGTGTCTGCTACAGTAAATGTCTTAGTGCCTTGTTCCTGTTAAATTAACAGTAAATAAAATAGATGGTTTCTAGGACTTGAAAACAAAGGAAGGGGCGTACTTCACCCGCGGTTTTCATAAGGAACTAGATTTACAGCCTTGTGGTTTTATGCCTCTGCCAACCAGTAAAGCTGCACTTTACATCCGTGTCCGTTCAGACTCATATAAAATATGTAGTGAAGACATTGAAGGAATTCAATAGAAGGTATTAAGTGTATTTTATCATGATTAGTGTATGAGTTCTTGAGTTATGTCCGAAAATGTGATTTGTGAGGTCACAGAGACCTTTGACCTTTGACCACCAAATTCTAACCAGGTCATCCTTGAGTCCAGGTGGACGTTTGTGCCAAATTTGAAGAAATTCGCTCCTGGCTTTCCTGAAATATCGGATCAGTGAGAATTGGACGGACGGATGGACGGATGGACAACCTGTAAACATAGTGTCCCAGATCACAGCTGTCATCGGTGCAGAGGCGTAAAAATAATTGGACTGAAGACAAGGTTTCCAAAATTCGCCTGAGGTTTCCAGAAACCAGCTTTGGATTAGAGGTCATTTAGACGTTCGTGGTCCCCTCAGGTGGAACCGTAGTCACTCTCTCTAGCGCCATCATCAGGTCAACATTTGAATATGTCCAGTACTTTGGTTAGTGACCGGATACCTGCACAACTAATGACGTTCCCATCAGCCTCAGCTGGAAGCTGTGCTTAGTGTGGATTATCAGGTGTTAGCATGCTAACACGCTAAACTAAGATGGTGGTAAACAACATGTTAGCATGCTGTCGCTGGCATTTAGCGCAAAGCACCGCCGTAGTACAGCCCGATAGAGCTGTCAGCATGGCTGTAGAGTCTTGGTCTGGTTTCCTGTTACAGAGTTTTATTTTGGGGGGCTTCTTTATCTGGGTCGAGGGTCTAAGGAGAGGGCGGAGGACTGAGAGCCTGACAGGAAACGAGTCAAAAACCAGGGACGCCCAGTTTAGCTCAGAAACAATCAAATCGCATCCTGTGAGGAGTGACGGTTCTATTTCTAACAACAGTGCAGGGATATGAAACATTTCACAGCACAGAAACTGCTATGAGATAAGACCCCCCCACCTCCGCCCCCCATTCAGGTGTCAGTCAGAGTCTCTGCTGCACTTTCAGTATCGGGGGAGTCTTCAGTCGTCTCCCGTTGCAGTGAGCTGACACAACAATCAGATATCGATCAGTCAGTCCGTGTTGCCTCTCTGTCAGAGCGTCCTGATCGATGGGCGGCTGGAGAGAGAAGCTCTGCAGCTACGAAAACCACTTCACCTGCAGAAACACTCGTCCTGTCACTGACATTATTAACGATGGGAGAGAGATTTCAATCCTTCCCGATGAAGGGAACGTTTCCGCAGAGGCAAGAAATAAAAATGTCAATATTCAGCTTTCAGTTTTTCTGCAGGATTCTAGTTTTGTAACTGGAGAACGCCCGGGTCCGGGTTCCTGCACAGTCCTGTACCATTCATATGTTTTCTGGGAATAAGTTTGTACAAGCAAGTTAACAAATTTATCACAAAACAAGCTCATAAAATAAATTGAGTCTCTTAAAACACATGAATGTATTAGATGCGAAGTTGTAGTTTTCACGTTTTACGTTTCAGCGGAAACACGTCTCTATCACATGTACCATGATTTTCAGAAATGTTGCTGCTGTCCAGTGAAAACCACACATCTCCTCATGTAGTGATTTGACTTTTTCAATAAACAGAAGGAGAAAATTGTCCTGCTTCTTGAGTTACTTAAACCAATTTAAAAAAAAAGAAAACCCCACTGAGTTATCTGGAAAACACATCATCCCAGCGGGGTTTTACTTGGCTCCTGCAAACTGTACGGATTTTTCCAGGACAGACACGAAATGTGATGAATGTGAAATATAAATTTAACTTCCCTACAACCAGTCTCCATCCGGGGTCGGCTCGTTCAGTGTGCCGTCTTGGCAGCACAGCAGACCCTTCGACTTGAGGGAGGTGGGTCCACACGATGGCGGCCTTGTGCAGACCCACAGGAGTGTTCAGGTGAAGGCCCGACCACCAGGCTCCAATCTTCATTTGGGCACCTGATCTGGTCGTCCCAGCCGCCATCTTTGTTGTGTACAGTTACCGTGGCTACAGGTGTCGTTTACCTGTCAGTGTCAGACCACAACGGTTCACACACGGTGTCCATGTCTCTATGTTCGGCTGCTGATAAGTCAGACGCTGCTTCACCACAGCTACCTGTGATTCAGGAGCTGGTTCGCTGACCTGGTCATTAAGACCCAGTCTGGGTTAAAACGTCTGATGACGCTAACGCGATGTTTCTCTAGTGAACATCCAGAGGAAGATTTACACGTTCGACTGTCGCCATTAGTCCCAAACGTAGTCGTTCCTTCTGAGAGCAACATGAAAGGTTCGACTGGCGCTGTCGCTCCCGTTGGCTCAGCTTTTTCCAAATGTCGTCGTAGTTCGTCTCAGCTGTTGTGTTGCTGCTTCTTGTCTCATTCTCAGTGGACTTTAGATGAATTAAGTCCATAAATCTGGTTCTTCAGAGACAGATACACACTTTCTATTTGGTATTGTGTGCTAAAGAATATTCTTTGTCGACTAACGAAGACCGAAGACTCTGTCTCTCTGTCTGGTCCCTGGTCTAGAGAGAACCCACCAGGAGAGTCTGAGGTGATGATTCTTGGATTGAAGGAAAGACTCTCTAATGCGGTGAAATGGCCGTTTATCAGCAGCAGTGTGTGTTTTTGTGCGGTCATGTTGTGGTGAACTGTGATCTGACAGGATCTCACACTGAAGCTCTGCATGAATAACACGAATCCAGTGAGCTTTTAAGCTCCATCTCTCTCCGTTCACATGGCCAGGACAGAGTCTGTCTCTTCGGGTCTAGTCGTTCCGGTCCTCTGAAGCATCAGCTCTAAACGCTCAGCTGCTGTTCTATCTGAATGAATCTTTAATCTTGTTTACAGTCTTTCTCTCATCTCTCAATCACACCATGTCTTCCTTTATCTGGCTCTTTCTGTGGCTGGACTCCGGCCAGTGAATCTAAGTGCCTGTTAGTGAAGTCTTCAGTATCTTTACTGTGGCTCCTCACAAAAGGCTCAAAGTCCTGAAAACAAAGGGTTATCATCAGAAACGGAGCAGCAGCTAATAACTGTTTTGTCAGTTTTTAAACAACTGATGTTTTTGTGGGGAATTGTTTATCGTTTAAGATGCCGGAAAACAGTCTAAAATCATTTGTTCCTCTGAATGACTTTATTGAATTCAGCGCCGTGAACCTTTATGGAGTCTAGAGTTTAGTGGGGAAGACTTTTATATTTCCAAGTAAAAATGAAAGTAAAAATATAATAATGTGGTTAATGCCGACTCTGTTAACCACTTGAGATTCAGTTTCTTCTTTCTGCGGTAGAAAAAAGAGGACAAAAAACGGAGACATTCGTTGGAGCTTTTGCTTGATAAATGGCTCAAACTGATCGAAGGAACGTTAACTCCGGTTTAATCGTCGCTTTACAGGTAATGTTTTCTTTTTGATTTGTGATGTGATGCTGCAGAGCATATCTGTGTTAAAACTTAAATGGACTACTTGCAGAGACGCTGTAATCGCGTGCCGAGCGAGCTCCCAGGAGTCCCGGCGGTTTCCAGTAAAAGGGCATCCTGATGCTGCTGATAGATGAAGGTCCATTCAGGAGGAAGCTGAAAGCTAATGGAGCCCAGCAGCTAATTTATGACAACATTAACACAGGGGGTAGGAGGAGGACGTAAGGATGTCAGACAGCATTAGACAGAGACTCAGAGAGAGGAAACTACTGCTGATAGCAGTGATGATGAGGATGAGGATGAGGAGGATGACTGACAGCAGGACTTCCCCCACAGTAAAAACCTGATCCCAGTGTCTGTGCTCTTTCATGTCTATGTTTGTGAGGACTTTGGGATCTTAAACGAGGGGCCTTTTCTGAAAGTCCTTGAAAATAGGGACGTTTCCGGAATGAAAATAGGAACGTGAGAATGATTTTTCACAATTACGACACTTTTGCAAATTTTAAAAGTGAGGGAAAAAATTAAAAGTGAGGACATCCTGAGAAAAGTGTGGACATTTTTGAAAGAAAGGACATTTTAACCTCCACCAAGGAGGTTCTGTTTTCACCCGTGTCTGTCCGTTGGTTTGTCAGCAGGTTTATACAAAAACTACTGAACCGATTTGCACCGAACCTGGTAGAGGGATGGATCATGGACCAGGGACGAACCCATTGCATTTTGGGGCAGATCCAGATCATTTACTGTGAATTTGGATTTTCTCCCCTTAGGTTTGGCGGAGGTCTGCGCTCTGCTGAGCACATTTACTCGTTTAAAAGTGCAGAGGGTTTTTTATTTTTTAAAGACATTTCAGACAACATTTTTTTGGTTTGGTCATTTTTGGAAAATGACAATGTTTCTTTGGAAACTGGAAATTTGTTGAAAGTGCAGACATTTTTCAAACGTGAGGAAATTGGATATTATTGGGAAAATATGGTTTGAGCATTTTTTAAAAACTGCAGCATCTTTGGAGGAAAGTTTTGACACTTTTGAGAGGGAGGACATTATTGGAAAACGAGGACATTTGTGAGATAAAAAGCTTTTTGGGGCAGTGAGGACATTTTAAGAAGCGAGGTTGTCTTTGAAAGGAGAGGACAGCTTGACAAAATTCACAACATTTGTGGAAAGTTCCACCATTACTAATACGATGTGTCCTAATAGAGAAGATAATGAAAGTAGCGCAGTCACTTTCATCTGTTGTGGCTTCTCTCCGTCATAAATTGGCCACAGCAGCTACATCAACTTCGGCTCAGACACTTGCTGGCCAATCAGAAACCAAGATTTTCCCCCGCGGGGCTAGAATATCATTATAACCCTAACAATAACAATAAAGCACTTACCCGTGCGGTTCCCAAAACAGATGTGAAGGAGTAAGTTATACACTTCAAACTACTGCTCATACGGGAAACACATCTGGACACATTTCAGCACTGAGGATGAAACGACGGAAAACAGTTCCTCTGTAAAGGTTAAAGGTCGACACAGAACAAGTTTCACTGACCTTCTTTTGTTTCTCTGTTTATTTTCAGAGTGTTTAAGAAAGCCAGTCCCAATGGAAAGGTGAGTCCTGTTTTTGTCTATGATTTAAACCTGGCTCTTATAAAGGTGTGTGGACACCTGACACCAACAAAGTATGTGGACATCCGAAATAGTACATGAACACCCAGTAAAAAGTATGAAGACACTGGAAATAAAAAAGTATGTCGTGTTCCTCCCTCAGCTCACCGTCTACCTGGGGAAGAGGGACTTTGTGGACCACGTGGACCTGGTGGAGCCTGTCGGTGAGATCAGTTTTTACTAATTTTAATTTTTTCAATGTGTTGCATCATCAAACAGTCATAAAATACTCGTTAAACTGAAGTGTCCCTCTGCTATTGGCTGGTCTTTGATACCAACTGATTTCATTTTGGGATTTCGTTAGTACTTCAATGTACTGATGAAAATCAGACTAAAAAGAAGTCATCCTCTCGCTGTTTGTTGACGTTCGGACTTTTTTCCTGCAGACGGTGTCGTCCTGATCGACCCGGAGTACCTGAAGGAGAGGAAAGGTGAGACAACTGAACCTCCACCCTGCTCATATAAAAACAGACGGTTAAATAGTCTCACTGATTTTATGTGAGCGAAAACAGAAACTTCAATAATATTTCCTACAAAAAGGATTTTTATCATAATGGTTTGTAGTCATTTCTGTCTCAAATTTGCAAGTTTGGAAAATTCCAGTCTGGATTCAGGGTTCTTCGCAGTGCTGAAATGCTCTGCTTTTTAGGGAAAAATGACCTCCTCCTGCTGCTGACCTCAGAAAAACTGCTGTAATTTTATGCTTTTAGTTCTAAGTGCAGCTTTTAACACAGGAGATCTCCCTCAAGGTTAAGTACTTAGTTCAGTCCTTCAGTACATTTAGTTAAGTTACATGCTCCCATGTGGTCAAAAAATCTCTTTTCACTTTTATGCTGATGACTCCCGGCTCTTAGTAACTAACAGACCTCAATAACTGTCCTCAGGACATGAAACCCTGGATGACTGAGAACTCTCTGAAGCTTAGATGCAGGAGGGATATTTGGCGTGAAAATGTAAAAACATTCAGGAATCACAAGCAAAAAGGGAGGAAGGATTAGAAATAAAAAATATATTTGTTAAGCAGACGTGTGGGTTTTTGGTTGTGTTTCGGTTTTTTTTGTTTTGTTTTTAATTTTTACTTTTCTATTTGGAAATCCCTTGAGATTTATTTTGGGAATGCTTGGGGGTCCCAACCTCCTCCTTAGAGCATTGTTCGATTAAAGGACCAGTCCACAATTTAATCCTCTTAAAAACGCTTCTTGTCCTCCATCTTTCATTTAGTTGCGGAGTTCCTCAGGAAAGCGTCCTGGAACCTCTGCTCTTTCTGTTAAAGCTCATATGGATTTAAAGGAACATTTCTTAAACTTAGTAAATCCAAGACGTGATTAGCCTAGCTTAGCACAAAGACTGGAAGCGGGAGAAAACTGTTTGATATGATTTTGTGTTTTTTCTTCCTCAGTATTTGTGACTCTAACCTGTGCGTTCCGTTATGGTCGTGAAGACTTGGACGTCCTCGGGTTGACGTTTCGGAAGGATCTGTTTGTGGCTAATGTCCAGGCGTTTCCTCCACTGGCTGAAGAGAAGAAGAGTCTTACTCGTCTTCAGGAACGCCTGATTAAAAAGCTGGGGGAACATGCATACCCGTTCACCTTTGAGGTACTGAGTCTGCAGAGCTTCATCCATGTCCTTCCGTCAGCAACACACCATCTGCTAATTACAGCTGGGAAATATTTTTTGTCACAAGTGTTGATACAATACCTGATACTCGATACCGAAACAATCCTTTCTTCAATACTTGAAATTTGACAACAGTTACCTACTACAGTTTGAAAGTGGAGAAAAATAGGATTTAAATCAGTTACTATCTGATCAAAGAATAAGTCAACAACATTATGAATCTTACCAGACATTTAATATCAGCGTTCAGAACTAGACGGTTTTTGATAGTCACTGCTACGGACACATTTCAGCCTCCACCCACCCTCCTCCATCGACTTCAGGGGAAACAAAAGCCCTCAAACACTGCTCTCTCGCGGCGACAGCTCTGAACTGGGTTCTTTTATGAGACGGAGCTTGGTAATCGGTCAAACCGATGCACATGTCTCTGATATGGGCGTACATAGTTACTGCAGAAACACTGTGAGCCACAAACAAAATTGCGAGCTGTTGAAAATAATGGGAGGCTTGTTGAATCGGCTCAACAAGCTCCTTTCCCCACCAGTTTTAGAGCAGCACTGCAAACAGGACAGTTTATTTGCTGATTTTATTCTACAGTTTGATTCCTTCGAAAAGGGGCTAAAGAAAACTAAGCAAAACCCATAGAGGAGAGAGAAGAGACTGGTGTACTTAAAATCTACAGATAATAAAATAAATAGGGTTAGATCATGAAACGTGTCCTCAGCATCAAAAATCTTTCAGACTTTTTAAATAATTTCCCTTTATGGGTTTGCAGATTCCTCTGAACCTGCCGTGCTCCGTCACCCTGCAGCCTGGACCAGAGGACACTGGGAAGGTAAGGTTGCTGAGTTTTTACTCCAATTTCCCACTGAGATCTTTTCTGTTTCGCTCTCTTGTTCAGTTGTGTCGCTGTGCAGCTCCTCTGGGGTTAAATACCTGGGCCCGGGCACCTCAACAGCATTAATTATAGAACCTCTTAAAAAATATTGAAATAAAGCAGCATATCAAGCTTTAGAAATCATTCTCTTGCTGTCGTGTGTCCTCAGGCCTGCGGAGTCGACTTCGAGGTGAAAGCTTTCTGCGCAGAAAATGTTGAAGAAAAGATCCACAAAAGGTAAAAGTGAGTCTGCTGCAATATGACCCTGGGCAAAATAAAGAGATGAATTATGAATGAAAGTGAAATCAGTCGTGCATTAGAGAGTGGATGGCTGCTGCAGGCTGCAGGGTGATCACTTCACTACTGACAGCAAGGAAACCACAATAACACTGACCGAATCATAAATCCAAGCTGAATTTAAATAAGTCCATGGCCATGAAGTCAATATGCACGTAAACATCATCAGTAAGTGTAACGTGTCACTATGATTAAGTGGTAGTATTAGTGTCAGTGTTTTGTTGATGTTGTAGGAACTCGGTGCGTCTGGTGATCAGGAAGGTGCAGTACGCTCCGGAGAAACCTGGTCCTCAGCCGACAGCAGAAACCACCAGACAGTTCCTTATGTCAGACAAACCTCTGCACCTGGAGGCCTCTCTGGACAAGGAGGTAACACCTGAGTTTTATGCAGATATTTCAACCAACTCACAGCCATGGCTGGATTAACCTCCTAGGGGCCCCTGGGGCACACATTAAACGTTATTGGGCCCCTGTTGACCCTGAATATACACGGCAGTTTCATTATTTCCCCAGACTCCCAGAAATCCAACCAGCCGACAGAAAATTAACTGGCAACAATCTTGGTGATTACCAAGGAGGTTACGTTTTCACCCGGGTGTGTCGGTTTGTGTATTTGTCAGCAGGATTAAAACCACTGAACCGATTTGCACTGAACTTGGTGGAGGGATGGGGCCTGGGCCAGGGAAGAACCCATTACATTTTTGGGCAGATCTGGATCATTTACAATGAATTTGAATTTTTTCCTCTGAAGTCTGGCGAATGTTGTATGACATTGGCCCTGGCAGAGGTCTGCGCTCTGCAGATCTCAGTAGAGCCAAATGTGAATATTTGCTGTTTGTCCAGGTTTCTATGACAGTGAACTCAACATGTTTGGGTTTCTGGCCCTTGCTAAGACAAAACAAGAATTCAGAACATGTTGCCTTTACCTTCAGCAGTCAGTTGATATTGCAATTTCTAACAAATCTGAGATTAATCAAATAAAATGTGACGCAGGGTAAACTTGGATTTTTGGGGACCCTGGGCAGCCTTACTCACACCTGAACCATACAAACACGGTTCAGCCCCAGTCTGGGAAACAGACAAACAGCAGACAAACTTTATTTCAGTAGAACTTTACAAAACAGAAGATACAAAGTGCTTTGTAGGAAGAAGAAAAGAGGAAGAAGGAGAAAAGATTTGCTGAGGCAGGAAACCGTGGTACTCAGTAGTTGAGGTTTGATCCAGAGAGAATGACCTCTTAAAAACATAAAATGTCCCGTCACTGCAACCACCAAGTGCCCAAAATCAAGGGCAGCATCAAAGCTGTTCTCAGGCTTTTCATTTTAACATTTATTTTGTGAGTTAGCCAAACTACAAGATGAAACTGTTGGCTGCACGTGCTACCAAAGATGTTTTTTAGGGAGTGAAATGCCACTCGGTAGCGTTTCCAGTTTTAAAAAGTTACTGGGGTTGCATCTTTTCAATGTCCAAAAAGACCGATAGAGTGATAAGTCTGTCGGTCAGTAAACTACGTTGTTCAGCTGACGACACATGTCATTTTCCAGATAAAGCTAGAAGATAGTTAACAGTAGTTTGAGTCCCCCAGTAATTCTTTTAAGAAGATCCCATCAGCATTTTAAACAATTTAATTTAAGGTCTTTGGACACTCAGAGCAGAGCAGCAGCTTTTCCGTCAGTCTGCGAAATCGTAACGTAACCGTAGGGTTAGGTTAGGTGCAACGGGATCATGCTTGATTTACCAGCAGTTCGTCATTATTACTGTGTAAAACCACACAGCAGTCATCACAAAATACAATTCCACGTTTGAATGTACTGTTTAGAGTCATGGACAAGCAGTCTCTCATTAATATAGTTCATATCAGCGAAAGTGAGCTACAGTGAACAGGTCTGGTTTTATTCATGCAGATGAACTTTGATTTCGAGTAAAACACTGATCAAATGTTTGGTCAGTATGAAACTGATGAAACTGTACTTTCTCTCCACATTTTTTATCTTTGAGTTTATAGTTTCCTGAAAATTCTCTTTTACTTTATTGTACGCAAACACAAAATTAGTGATACTTGTAATGTAATATAATAGTAGCCTAATTTTAATTCTCATATCATTTTAATACTATTTTGCAGCACTCAGTTTCATAGTAGTGGTCATTGTCCCCCTTGGATGGAGCAGTGCCCCCCCCCCCCCCCAGAAAAGTACCAATGAATCCATTTGACCCCCTCATAGACAATCCTGGATCAAACACTGATGATGAAAAACACTTGAACAGAACAGGAAGTACAGACGCTTGTTATCCTGAGATAATGACACACGTGAGTCTGGGTCAATACGAATCTCTGATATCTACTCCCAACCTGGCCCTTAAATGCTGATCTCAGAACACAAGAGCACCATGTGTTATCACAAGATACAGGTTGTAATCTTGAGATTATAGCTATTGGCAGCCATGACCTCTCTGGGCCTCTGTACCACAGCGTATGTGCCTGTGCTCTCTCAGATCTACTACCATGGGGAGCCCATCAGCGTCAACGTTCACGTCACCAACAACACCAACAAGACCGTTAAGAAGATGAAGATCTCAGGTACGTGACCGCGCTGTTTCCTGCCTGCGTGTGGATCCGTGTGGTAGTCGTGTTGTCCTACTAAACACTGATTTGTGTTTCCACAGTGCGACAGTACGCGGACATCTGCCTGTTCAACACGGCCCAGTACAAATGTCCAGTGGCCACCGAGGAGTCAGAGTGAGTTTCATTCCAGACAGTTTGTGTCGCACAGAACAAACAACATGCTGAAGTTGAGAATGAAAGTTCATTCTAGATCTTAAAAACAGCAGGTCACAACAGAACCACAAGGTCCATTCAGTAGCTTTTTTGGAGCTTTCAATTTGTCTCGCCTGATCCTCCTCAGCAGATGAAGTTGTCAAATTTTCACAGCACTGTTGTCAAATTCCCATTTTTGAGCACTTTAAGGACTTTGCGACATCACTTCTTAATGGCTTGACTTTTTCAGGACTTCTCCAACGGTAACAAGAAGTCCTCAACGGCTCAAAAAATGTACGACGGGACCTTAGAGTGAGATTGTGTCGTCAACATACTGATGATCTCACTGTTCTTCAAACCCTTAACGTCTCAGTCCGTTTCAAATCAAATGAGCAACAAGTTGTTCGACCAAGTCTGAAGTTGTTTATACTTTTTTTCCAATGGCCACATTCAAAAGTATGGCCTTCGTAGAGAGGGGAGGTTTGTTGACAGACAGTACAGAACAGGCTGCTCCACTCTGCTTCCCTTTAGCCTCAGTGATTTGATCACAAAGCTTGTTCTGTTTTATTTTGGCCACCTCTTAGACGCATCTCATTGTCCCTCCAAGAATTCTGTGTCTTTTGCATGTCCTTGTAGTCTGGACCCTTGGCTCCCAGAAGGAGCCAAGGGTCCAGGGTCTTGGACCACTGGTCCACTTTTCATTTTCAGCACTGTGGCTGTTGTATCACCCTGTTCTTTTTAGCAATCTGAGTAAGCCTGGATTCATTGTAAATACTATTGCAGTGCTTTTAATGTTTTTTAAATTGTGTTTAGCCTCAGTCTAATGAAGGTTCTGGTTTGTATCTACTGACAGGCAGAATGGATGGATGGAAATAAACTGAATGTGTTTTATGATATGTGTGGACTGTGACCTAATGTCTGAGGGAAAACTTGAACTCTAAGGCTGGGAACCATTTCTCTAGACATCATCAGTCATTTTGGAATATCACTGCCAGAAGTTTTGGACAGTCTTTACTCAAAGACACTCATGGTCTTGTCCTCCGTTTGTGGCGATGGACAGCAGTCCAGTCACAAAGTGCTCTGTTACCTGCGATATTTGAAAACAGCCTCCCAAAAGTCTGTATTACGGGGATTAGTAGTGTGATAGCAGCTGACAGCGGAGGAGACTTTGTCCCGGTGTTTGGGTACTCTCCAGTTTTTTATTGCGTTGTCAAGTCTGGTTTGGGTTTGGGGGAGGCTGTGTCTTGTCCTGCTCCAATGCTGTGGGACAATCTGACAGCCTTCTTTATTAGAGGCATACTGAAGCCTTTACCAGTAGTGGGGCTAAAAAAATGTAGTGTTTGTCCTGAGGGTGGCGCTAGAGGAAAGATCATATGGCCATTAAAATCCAGTGGCTTCAACCACTGGGGAGCAGGAACGAGATCAGGACATTTCCTTCCAAATAGAACAGTAGTTGTTGAGATATCTTGTTCTTTTCCCAAAACTTTGGACAGATGGACCAACCAAATGGCATTACCTTCAAAGAGACGGAAAAACAAACAGTCCAGTGACACAAGTCATATCTAAGCCCTACCTCAGTATAAATAAAGCTAAAATAGAAACTAACAATCTGGAAGCCAGGAGTTACGTGTTTATAGGGAAATCCCTGCTCTTGTTTTGAAGCTTTGTCAGAGTAAGGTTGATGGCAGTTCATGATAAGAAAACAAACAAGTGGGTTTTGTGAGATTTGAATATTTCTTTAATATTCAAAACAACCAACACACACTCTGCATAAAAAAGTAAAAAGTTAAAGTAACGACTAAACTACGAACTACAAGATCCTGACGCTGATGATGAACTCTAGGCGAATTCAGTCAGAAACCGATATCTGAGTTCATATTCAGTTGACAAAGGTACCAGTCAACAGTATTCAATTTTTTTTTTCTCTCTTCAGTGATGTCGTGGCTCCCAGTTCAACTTTCTGCAAAGTTTTCACTCTCACTCCTTTTCTGGCCAACAACCGAGAGAAACGAGGCCTCGCACTGGACGGAAAGCTGAAGCACGAGGACACCAACCTGGCCTCCAGCACACTGTGAGTCCAACATCACTCATGACGTCTTCCAGGCCTGCAGGAGAGTGGGAGAGGCAACCGTGCAGCTCGATTTGTCAAACTGGATGTTTTCTGTCCTGAGCAGGTTAAGAGAAGGAGCCAACAAGGAGATCCTCGGTATCATTGTATCATACAAAGTCAAAGTGAAGCTGGTCGTGTCGCGCGGCGGGTCAGTACACTGTGCTTTGTTTTTAATTCAACATCATCTGAGAGGAGCTTTAAAGTCTAACTGAAATTAAAATTCACGTTCGGTGTTTGCTTTGACTTGGGCAATTATCTAGTCAGATGTATCGTTACCCAGAAGAGGTCATTTAACTTTAATAAGAGATCTTCAGAGATGGGGCTGAATGCTAGTGTGCACCAGTCGGGGTGACTTGTTGGCGCCAGTTTAATTTCGGTACCATGGGCAGTAAACATCAGCGTTACTTTAAAAATGTATTCTGACACAATCATTAATCACCTGTTAAAATTGTATTCAGTAACCAAATCCAAGTATCACAATATTAAAGTAACGAAAATTGATTATTTTCCATTACTTTGCATTACCTCAATACCAAATATGGAAATAAAGAGAAATGAAATATCAATAAGATGACTTTCACTTCAGTGTATTCTGTAAGTCAACAGAGCAATGTAACCTTAGATAAGATGATTTTTAGCATCAAAAATTGTGTCCTCTGCTCAGTGTTTTTTCAAAGAAAAACTTGCTTTACATTAAGCAAATTCAGGCAGTCGCCTATAGAACAATAATGAGAGGGCACAACACATGACCACGTGTTGTGCACTCTCAAAACATCTGTTTTCTTGCTTTGTACAGTTTAGAAAGCAAAAATAAAACCTGCTCCTTTTACAAGGCAAAAACAAAATGCTCTGTTTTAGTTTAATACATAACTGAACAGATGTTCAACTGGAGCAATAGAAGGCGGTGTAGTCTGTACCTCATTATGAGCTGCTTATCCAAGGGGAAATACATGTAGGGAATCCACGATCTTCACGGTATCATCGAGGAACTGCCGAACCTCTTCCTCCGCTGTGCCCTCATCGGCTGTTTGACTTCCCAAACCGGAACCACCGTTTTGCACATATCCTCTTTCTTGTCGGGAAAAAGGCAACACAAGCAAAATTTTGGCCTTGTGGTCGTTGCCATTTTTTGCATCATGGCAGCTCGGCATGGCACCGAAGCGACTGTCAAGTGCCTCATTGACTGCAGTAATGTTGTTTGCTGTAAAGGTCACATGTGGCGATTTGTCAGAGAGCTTAGACTTGAGGCTTAAGATTGGTGGAATGAGGAACCCAAGATAGCCTTGGTTTTTTTTTTACCCCTGTAGAAGATCAGTGGACTGAGAGAGTGGATGTAACACAGCTACATATTCCCTGAGAAAAGTCATCTGATCAGGGTGTAGCCTGGTCACTCTGAGCCTTCTGCAGATATCGCCCAGCTGATCTCTGTAAGTCCACTGGCCAAGTATTCAGAGCTCCATCTTGGACACAGATGGAACAGAAACACCATGTTGGCGATGAAGTGAAGCCCAGTTGCCCCATTGCGCTTCGGTACGCTTGTCAGGATGCTTTGCGTTACTCGCTGACTTCGTACGTTACTGACGTCGTACGTTACTAAGTGACCTCTCACGGCACTAAGTGACTTTGTGACAGATTTATCTGTCTTTTTGAAAAACAGAAAATTGTCACGAGCTGCAGAATTATTAGAGCTGATTATTTCCTTAAACAAAAAGTGATGAGAATTCAAATTTCAGTTTGACTCTAAAGCTCAGTTTTAGTGTGAATCTCCAGTTTCTGTTCATCCCTCATCGTCACTGCCGGTGGTTTAACTGTTGCTGTCGTCAGCAATTTGTTGCCGTTTGTTTTCCTCTCACTTGTTTCCAAAGTGAATGTTTTGAAAAAAAAAACTGCTTGTTTAATTGTGACGATTTTCTTTAAGTTAAGAGGAGAACAGCAGTTTCTGTTTGTGTCCCACTGAAGCACAAATGTAGAAATGAAAACCATAATGAAACAGTTTGATGTCTCTTCCTGTAGTTTCCCCTCTGCAGCGTCGTTTATTTAGTGGGATTCAGACGTCTGGATGCACCGATAATGAGCATCCTCCCTCGCGCCGCTAGAACCAGACAGCGTGAACGAAAACGGGATGAACAGAAAACGTGAGCGGGAAACTGCTCAGATCACACAGGAGGTGGCCTGTGACAGCTTCGATAGAAATGAGTAGAAACAGTCTGCTGCTGCTGCTGCTGTAAAGCTGAAGGTGTTAAATGTTTATTGATTTCAGGCTCCTGGGAGATCTGGCGGCGAGGTAACCTTTCACGTTCTGTCACATCACTGAGATCACCGATAAACACACTGATGCAAACCACACACTGAGATTTACGGAGGTCACCTGAACATCCCACTGAACAAACTGTCACGGTGACAATAGTCCAATCACTCAAATAAATGTTTTGAATAGACCTGCTGTGGATTATGGGAGTTTTATGACATAATACATCTAAGGACCTGTTTTTCAGTGACGTCTCTGTCGAGCTGCCCTTCACATTAATGCACCCGAAGCCGCTAGAAGAATCCATCTACAGAGACGGTAGGTCCTGCTCACAACATGTCCATGTCCCCTGGACATCTCCTTATGCTCCGCCCAGACAACTCCGACGTAAAACTTAAACATCGGTGAAGTCAAAAAAAGTGCACCGAAGGTTTTTAATTCATTTTAGTTTAATGTAAGAGTTTTTATTTTCATTGTATTTACATCACTGGCCTTATTGGGCACGTGTCAACGCACCCTTGGTTCCACTGAATGAATGCAGCCTTTTTCACAAGCTAATTATGGAAACACGTTTCCGCCCTAAAATAACTTAACTGACGGCCGTTTCAGTCTCTGCTCGATTGTAAATTCATCATCTGCTCTTGAAAACCTAATTAATTGATGTTCAGTATAGTAACACTCCGATATTAACGTACTGTTGTATATTAATCTTTGCGATACTGTGGCTTTTTGCCTCCCACAACATTTTCGGCTCCTTCCCGTGCTGCTTCTGTTGCTGCCGTTTGGAATTTAAATGTGTGAGATTCAGCCTGAGACCTTTGGTTGCACCGATTTATAAAAATCCTCCCTCGTGCAACCAAAACCAGGCCGCGTGAACGGAAGCGGGATGAACAGAAAACGTGAGCGGAAACGTGCCCACGTTTGGTTTTTAACGGCTCCGTGAGGTGCTACCGAGGCCGAGGCCGGCACCGGATACATGCGTGCGCATTGTGGAAAGAAAGACTTTAACATTGAACAGAATCCAGGATTTTGCAGAATCGTCCATTATCATTGGCCCCTGGCAACGGGGCCAGATAATGTGATGGTTTGTATCTCTGCGAGCTGATTTTCATAGAAGCTAAGTGAAACCAGATGTTGCCTGGAACCAATAAAAACTCAATCTAAAAACTGATGAGGATTTGGAAAAGGATAAGCATTCACGTGAACAGAGTCTGTAAAATGTGTCTGACACAGACACATTGGAGAAGTTTGAGATCTCGGCACAGTCTCTCAAAATACCGAGGACTTCTTTCGTGCCGATGTCCAGCGACTAACCACCATCTCTCTCTCTCTCTCTCTGTCTTTCAGCTCCAGATGAAGCTCCGATCGACACAAACCTAATCGAGTTTGACACAAAGTAAGCCGCCGTCTCTCCGTCTGTTTCTGTCTCTCTCTCCTTATCAGCTCATCCAACTACCGGCTCTCCTCTGTGATCGGATTGGCCCCGCTCTGGTTTACGGCCTCGTCAATAACCCTGACAGCAGAGCGGGTTTCCTCTCCGCCTGCCGAAGCATTAACTGCGATGGACTCGTCTCCTGCGTCTCAGCCTTAATGTGTCTTAATGCCTGCTGCTGCGTGAGCTGCAGGAAATGGGCTGCGAACTGGAAACTCACAATGCTGTCAGCAGAACCTCAGAAAATGACTGCTGTGAGCCGACAAACAGCAACTCCTTACATTTTATCATCTCATGCTCATATAACCACCGAATAAGAAAAAATGATAATTTATTCACCAGTTACAATAATTACAAACAGAATACAGAGGTTCAGTTCAAAGCAGATTCCTGGAAAAAGTCTGAAAGCTAAAGGAACTCAAAGGTTCTACCGTACACTTCGAGTCATTGAGTCTAATATTCAGTATCCAGGACGTCTTATTGGTCACACTAGAAACATCTAAGCGGAGAGATAATTCCACTTCTTTTCAATGATTTTTTTCTACAAGTGTTGAAACAAGACAGAATGAAGCAGATTGATGAACTAAAATCAGAAAAATTACACCAGATTCTAGAAAATTGCTGACACATGTTGACTGGAAACAAAAGAAAGTAATTGGCCTTATTTTATGGACGCCCCAAGTAACCAGTTACTGGTTTTAATGTTCTTTTCTTTTCTAGACTTAGACTTTTATCCTCTAGGAATCGGACAGCGTTTGGAGTTGTTCTCTTTTAACGGAGCCGGGCTGGCAGTTTTCCCCTGCTCCCTGCCTTTGTGCTAAGCTAGGCTGGATACCGGTTTCATCAGACATGAAACTGGTATCCAGCGTCTCGTCTGTCTCTGGGGAACACAGGGTCACACGGATCTAATCCAGAGACATGATTCCTCTCGTGGCTCAACACACTGGTTTCACTCACATTGTCCGTGTCTCTAAACTTGTTCTCGACATCTGGACTGTCTCATGCTAGTTTCATTATCGATTACCTTCCATAACCCTCTCCCTCCCTCCCGTCCTCCCTTAGTGACGATGACATCATCTTCGAAGACTTTGCCCGCCAGCGTCTGATTGGGGCCAAAGACGACAAGGACGAAGACGAGGAGCCGGTGGACTCGCCCAAACTCAACGACAGATAAAGGCGACGGGCATCACTGCCGCCACTGCCGCTGTTGTTGTTTCGCTGCCGTTTGTAGTGTGGAGCTAACGGAGGTCACCTTTAGGTCTAACCACAGTCTGGACACCCTTTAAACACTCGGTGGTGCCGTGTTTGTGTTCTCGTTCATGTTCGTCCTCTCTCTGCGTCCTGCCGGGGTGTAAAAAGCTAGAGTACCACAGCCTAGACGTGAGTTGTGTTTTTCAGACGGAGCGGCTCTCCACTCCCATGCCGGCCGGCTGAAGTGTTGCACCGGCGGTCTCAGTATCTTACGGATGGCTGGTAGCATGCTTCCAATGTCACTTTGTTCTACGTGTTTCCATTAGGGACCGAACAGGAGTAACGCTGTGTTGAGATTAGTTTCGATGAGTTGTATCAGAGGGTCTTTATAAACAACAACACCGCCATCTTTGGTCGATCTGCAACAGTTCACCGCCACTTCGAGCCACAACATGGACTTCAGCTGACGGAGGTTTTGGTTCATGAACCCTCTACAGTCAGTCTGTATGCGGGTGAAGCTGCAGAGCGTGAAGAAGCACCGCAGGAGACGTGATCCGCGGGACATCCTGACTCGCCGAGAGGACCTTTAAACTACCAGAGAGAGCCACCAATCAGCTGAGAGGAACCGGTGGCCTGGCTTGCATGAAATACATCGATACTTTCTATGATTCATTAATGTCATGAATAATCAACCTTTATAGGGGATGGTCCTGGTTTTCAAGGAGCATACAAGTGTTTTGTTGTTTGATGTTTTCGTGTTGATCATTTTCCAAATCATCACCAGTATTTCGAATAACTTCCTTCCATCCTTGCAGCTGCTGCTTTGGCTTCATTTCTCCGAAAATCACCTCGCAGAGAGACGACTGTGGCTGTGTTTTCAAGCCCACTGTTTTTTACACCGACCGAAAAGCGTCCGTAGCACAGTTCCAACAACTGACCTCAAACGTCTGGTCAGATTCATAACGCTGTTGACTTAGTCTTTGATCAGATAGTTCCTGATTTGAATCAGCCTTTTGACCATTTTAAACTGTATTTTACTGAGACAAAGGTCTTGTTCAGCAGCTGGTGTTTAGTATTTAACCTTTGGTTTCTATTTTTCAATGAAAAAAAGGAATTATAAGAGATCATAAACAAACCTTTTTGTATTTTTCAGTGTAAGGTATCAAAAAACGTATTGCCTCGGTATCTAGGGTCTATCCTATTGGCAATAGAATTGTAAAAAAAAAAAAAAATCCCCCGCACATCTGTCTGGTCCAGATGCTGAATCCAAAACAACTGACTTTTGACAGTCAATTGCTCCCTTTTTAAAATTTCTTCTTTATCACATAAAGAAAATTACAAAGCGAAAATTGACTCCATCAAGAACAGAAGAATTGAAAGTTGATGAAATGGAGAAGATCTACATTGATTTGTTTTACTGCTGACTCAAAAAGTCTCTGAAGTACAGTAATACTTGAACACACCAGGGAGAGTTTTCTAAACAGTCCCTGCTTTCATGTTCAGTACCACATGATAACAACAAACCTCTGTCAGAAGGTAAAGGATGGAATTTCTCTACCGGCTGATTTTCAAAGAAAGGAAATCAATTTAAGAGCTGACGGATGATTTGGAAAATGATCAGCGGGGATGTGATGTAAACAGGATGTATTAATCAAATACCGGTTGGAAAAAAATGCCAAAAAACACCAGTATGGTCCTTTAATGAACAAATATTATTCATATAATGTATCAGGAGAGTTGATGAGGTGTAATTACCGAACATGTACTTTACAAAACAAATGTTTAATTATAACCTTCAAAATAAAACGGTGACAGTCTGAAACGTCCCTCCACGTGAACACAGTCGGTGTACAGATGTGTCATTAGTACTGTGTGTGTGTGTGTGTGTGTGTGTGTGTGTGAGAGAGAGATAATGGAGACAAGACATGTCACTCTTTGCCTGAACATGACATCACATTACAGGATAAGATCAAAAACACCCAGAATAATATCATTGTTACTTCTATTATTATTTTAATTGGCTTTTATTTTGACAGGGCCAGGAGGAAACCTGTATATCCCATCGTATCTTTAATAAAAGGACATTTGTGGCAACCTGTGTGTGTGTTTTGGCTCCGTGATGATTTTGACACAACCACAAATGAATAGTGAGCTCAGGTACTGGATTTTTAGGCCGATGCTGTTGTCGATACACGAGAGTTCAAAAAAATCTGATCTCGGGACAGCGGCCGGTATTATTGTTTAAACCTACACCAGTATTTTTGATAAGGATTGGATCTTGAATTTTTACCCAAATGTGCAGTGTTTGGGAAATTTTACAGTGTAAAAAAAAATAACCCTGTCAGTGCCCTCTGGTGGACGAACTCTATACTGGAGACACGGTTTCTAAATGACCTCAGACGTATCTCTGACATTCCTGTACGAGTTGTCAGACAACATGAACGTGATGCAGCTGTACACGATGAGATTAAATTGGATGACAGTATCTGCGATGCCGATGTATCTTTAGGTTTCTAGTCTGAACTTTATGTTTCGGCGTCTCATTGTTATAATTCAGTGACGACCTGCTCGTCAACTCTGGACGTTTCTTTAGCTCAGGGGGGAATTTTGTTCTGACGGTGGTGCTGGACAAAAGGTCAGGCCACCGTTAGACTTCATCCTCTGGGGAGCAGGAATACCCACAGCGAGTTTTATCTGCCCGGTAGGAGCATACTACCCTGACGTCTTCTGGCCGTATTGTCCTGAAATTTGGCAGAATTCAAAGTTATAGTTGTAAGACACTGAATATCTGTAACAGCAGTTTGCCAGTTGTCTCTGGAGTCAAATCTGCGGTGAAGTATCTCAGTTCAGACGTTGGGTTGGGTTCTTCCTCTGTCTTAAAACTTTGAACCATCTGGTCATTATTTGACTGGTTAACCAAGTATTTCATTTAAATCCACATCAATACTCATTGTCATTAATGAAATATGATTTTCTTTAAAGAGACAACTGTTATTACTTGGTACAGGTCACAGCCTGCATTTAATAAAATAACAAAAATATACACCCCCCCCCAAAAAAAAGTGTCATTCAAATGACTCCTGGCTGATTTTTACTGATATTTAATTCATGTAAAATACCAGGAGCTTCTTAAACTAAGAAAAGGTATCAGTAAATTAGTGAAAGCGAGGTTATTTTAGAGAATAGAGAAATGTTAACGTGGATCAAAAACGGGTCAATCAGACAGGTTTGGAACTAAATTCTTTGCTTGGACTAGAAATACTTTATCGCATTTGTCCTTTTCCAGCAGGAGAAACCTTTATACTCGTTATTTTCTTCGCTCTGAGTTTAAAAATCTTAAAAAAGCCGTTTCGAATTTCTTTAGTCCGAACACCGTAGATGATGGGGTTGACAGTTGCCGGGAACAGAATGTACAAGAGTCCCATGAAGGTGTTGACGTCCGTCGGTATGGGGATGTTCAGGTTATGAGAGAGGAAGGTGACGCTGCCCACCGAGTAGAAACACATCATGACGATCAGGTGAGTGCCGCAGGTGTGGAACGCCTTCCAGCGGTCCTCGCCGGCCGATGCTGCTCGCAAGACCACGCTCAGGATCTTCGTGTAGGAGAGGAAGACGAGCGATATGTCGATACCCACAAAGCAGGCGATCACGGCGAGGCCCGCTGCATCGTTTCTCTCGGTGCTGTCACATGCCAGGCTGACCAGCGCCATGTGGTCGCAGTAGCAGTGCTGGATCACGTTGGAGCCGCAGAACCACAGCGAACCTGCCAAACTCACAAGCGTCGCCATGATGGGGACGCTACGCACCAGAGTGAAGAGCAGCAGCCTCACGAACATGGAGGAGTTGATGATTTCCACGTAGCGCAGCGGCTGGCAGATGGCCACATACCGGTCCAGCGCCATCGCCAGCAGCAGTGTCGACTCCACTGAGGACAGGAAGTGAGTGAAGAACATCTGAGTCAAGCAGCCGGCCAATGAGATCTCGTCCCAGTCAAACAGGAGGCCGAGGAGCATGTTAGGGATGATGGCGGTCACCACGAGGATGTCGACGAGGCAGAGTGTGCAGATGAGGATGTACATGGGGCTGTGCAGACTCTTCACGCTGCGGATAACGTGAACCAGCAGAGAGTTTCCCAGCATCACCGACAAGTAGGAGGCAGAGAAGGGCAGCGCCAGCAGCCGGCGGTGTCTCTGCAGCTCAGGGAAACCTCTGAACACAAAGGTACTGTGGGAGAAGTTCCTGCCCAGCGATGCCTCCATCATGGTGACGGCTTCACCTGAACAGTGCCAGTCCAGACGGAAACAGTCAGCAACCGACGTCCATGTGAAAACATCTTAATCTAAGTATTTAATTAAAGGGAGAGTGAGCGATTCTGGAGAAAGACTGTTGATATTTGAACTCAACAGCAAAACCGACACACCCCTCCCTTCAGTGCTCCTTCATTAGCTCCGCCCCCCAGACTCAATGGTACTAGCTGACCAAAAGAGAAAGATGGAGGAAACCGGAGCGTCTTGTACGGCGCAGAAGTGGACGCTCTTAGACAAAATAAAACACGTCATCACACAAAAGACAGGCAAACAGAGCATCGGAAACACTATCGAGAGTTAGTTGTAAAAACTAGCGAGAGTTAGTTGTTAGGATTGTTTTTACAAAACTACAGTGACAGAGGAGAGGACTGTAGGTTTGTAGCTAAGCTAACAAGGAAGGGAACGTTACCTAGCATAGCATTTCGAACTATGCATCAATCCAAATAATCCCACTGCGCTAGTAGACTTCTGTTCTCAGGTCTTCTGGCCGTAAAACCCTTCACAAGTTGTACGGACAAACTCCGTGATACAGAGCAAACAACGAGACAGCAAGTAATGTAACTAACGTTAGCTTGGTTGTGGGTTAGCGACCTGTGGCTACAGTTGCTGCGGTGAAGCTAAACATGCAGAGAGGACGAGGCGGTTTCCCAGAACCAGCGCAGCAGCTGCCGGATTTACCGTCTCTCTGCTCCCACTGCTCCCCCCTTTAGAATCACTGACTGCACCTTTAATTAGAATGAGAACGCAAGACGCGTGCTTGCAGCTGCAGTAGCATGTTTTTTTGCATATTTCTCCTACAAATACAAATGAAATGAAATGAAATTATTGTTATTTATTTTCATATCACCAAATCATAATACACATCATCTCAAGGAACTTTACAGAGTGAGGTCAGGACCTGACATTGGAACCGGAAAAACTCCCTTTAACAGATGGGAACAGTGATGTGATAATCTTGTGCAGTTTCTGGTGAGTTAATAAAATGTTTCCATTCAGTTGAAGGTCAGTTTTGGTACACATCTCTATAAACTCTGTTTTTCAAACTCCTCAGTATATTAAAAAAAAAGCGCATTATGATGACGTTTATGTTCTTGAGTTCCTGAGAGCTTTATAATGTATTGAAGTCTATGGCAGCCCATTCATTCTGATGGTATTCATCCCTGAGCATCTGTGTACGGTGCAAACTCAATTCACATTTCACTGTCACGTAAGTTTCATGAATTACCAACATTACATACTGTAAAACATTGAACCCTAAAGCCGCAGGCTTTTAAAATCCGCATCGCTCTAGATCTGCAACTCAGCCCATACATGGGGGTCAATGAGTTTTCTTATAATTATAAAGTTCAGCATCAGTGCTCAGAGCAGTCACACACATTTTCCTCAGGAAAACTTTCTCTGATTTCTGTTTTTTACTCTATTAGAATTGATTATTAGTGATTTTCCCATAAATGGTGACTTAACAGTTTTTTCATGAAGATATATGGTGACTGTTTATGGATTAGTTAATTGATTAGCATGTATTGATTATGTGTATATGTACAGCATGACATATATTATGAAACACTGATATAATGACAAGAATGGTAAGCAAATCACAAACAAATTATTTTATGTCACTTACTTCTACTGGTATCCAGCCATGCAGATAGTTTTGGTTTTAGGTTGCCATGGTTGCCACACGTAGCTGAGGAAACACATGAGAAAATATATCTGTGTTATTCATATTTTTATATTCACAAATATAAAAAATATACATAATACATACAGTATGTGTGTATTCCAAGTCATTTCAAAGCTGCTGCTCTAAGCTGCTAAAATCCTGGTTTCATAACCACGACGTCGTCTGACAAAATCACCAGACACACGAGTTAAAGACGACGGCTGAGCTGAGATTTCAGGTGTATTTACCTGTAAAATGATCGATCAGAGAGAAAGTGAGAAGCTCATCCACGTCTGTGTCAGCTGACGTGTGGCCAGTTGAATGAGAAGCGTAGAGATTGTGTTGCCTGCTGAGGGAAAAACCGACCTCATGCTCACGCTCAACACTGGCGACTCTCTTCTACGGAAAGTAGCTGAGGTTTGTCCAGAAAGTCTCTAGATTTGTCTCCAGGTGCTTTTGTGAAGAAAAGTCGCTAAAGGGTGTGAAAAGTTGTTAAATCTAGCGACAAAAGCGCTAAATTGGCAAAGCTGCCTGTAAACGACCCCGATGACGTAATAGAAACTGTTTGCGCCAATGGGGAAACTCCGACCCTCAGCCGGCCGACCAATGTTGTAACTTCATCAGTCAGTCATTTACAGACATTAGCGTTTCTAGGGCTGGCCCCGCTGTTGCAGTCCAGCCACCAAAAAAGGAAAGGGCCTGAAACAAAAGTTTGGGGATCCTGCATGGTCAGTGCTTAGTATCAACCCGTTTGGCAGGTATCACAGCTTCTTGATCCGTCTCACACGTACTCCTCATTTCAGGTCTATCCACAGATTTTCATTGATGTTTAGGTCGGGGGACTGCGAGGGTCACGGCTAAACCTTCAGCTTGTGCCTCTTGAGGTCGCCCATTGTGTATCTTGAAGTGTGTGTAGGATCATTGTCCTGTTATAATACACTAATCTTGCTTAAAATGTTGAAAAGAATGTCTCGCCTTTAACTTCATGCCTACTGGAGATCAGTCAACTATTCACAGTAGCAGAAAAGTTTGACCAACTTTTTCCTTCCCACCTCACACACACCTCACAAACAGATATTTGACTCTGGTCTCTCACATTTACTTTCTGCTCACTTACATCACAATTTCAGTCAAAGGCAGAAACACACCAAGAAATAAAAACGCAAAAGTAAATCAAGCCAGTATAAAAAGAATCTTTAAAGTATTAAGTTCTATAAAATAAAACAAAAATAAAGCTTACATACCATTTCATACTCCTGAAAAGACACATATACACAACTACATGTCCATATGCACACACATTTATGAAAGTACTGTATATATCCATACATATAAACACAACAGTCATGCCTCACCCGTCAACCTGGAACGGAGGCTGTAAAACGTTTGTCCATAAGTTCAATATGTTTCAAAACACGGACTCACATCACTTAAACGTATCGTACTAATGAGGAAAAGCCAGTGTTTAAACAAAGGTACGGCGTGAAAGGAAATGTAGTCAGGAGGGACGAACATCATGTACTGTATATTGTAAAAGTTTAATTAATACTGTGTGTTCAGATGATTGCCTGGGCACACACACACACACACACAGGCTCATTTCCAAAACGTTAAGAAGAGGAGAAATCACAGAGACGTTGTTCTTACTCACTGATTCCAGTCATTTCTACGTCGTCATTCTTTTGTTCAGGGATAAGTTCCCGTCACGATGCAGAGGTTTCCCTTTGACATCGGCCCGGAACTGGGAGCGATCACGGCCGCCGAGATGCTGGAAGGGTTTGAATCTGAATCATCTCTGCAGTGATTTTCACTGACAGCAGCTGAGCAGTGAATACAACAACAACAACAACAAAGCGGAACAAATGGAAGTAATTAGTCAGTTGTTGTTAGAAAATAAGGCTGGTGAATATGACACGACTGTGTTGTGGAAAGTTACATTGTACCAAAACATGATGAAATACACTTATAAAACAGGGAAAATGAGAAATAAATATATTGTATATAATTCAGATACTTCATATAAGAAAATATAATAATACCACAATGTAAAATACTCAATCACCCAAGTTCAGATTTTTACTTGGGTTAATGTATGTAAGTATTATCAGCATAACGTACTTCAAGTATCGTGGGTTTGTTGATCATAGGTTTTGTTCGTAAAATCTTAATCTACCAGTAACTGGAGCTGTAAACTAAATACATGAAAATATACAATACTTCTCTCTGAAAAGTAGTGAAGTATATAGTAGCATAATATGGAAATACTATAAAAATAGTACATGTCTCTGCAGCTGAGGAAAATTTATCTATTATCCTGAATATTGCGGACAATGAAACCTGATCTCCACAATCTGTAACCGTCATCTCCATTTAAGCTCATAATTAAATCCTTAGCTCAGGATAATAGGCTTAACAATCATGTAAGCACAAGCAATATTTAAGTTGTAAACACGGGAAAATGAATGACCCAGTCAGGCACAGGTCAGAGTTCTCTGACGTACTCACATGTGCTGATCAATTTCAGTTTGGACTCGCATTGAAAACAAATTCAATTTTTACCTAACGATAATCAAATAAAACAAGAAAAAAGTCTGTAAACTTTCCTACCTGCTGTGGTTCGTCAGCCGGTCGACAGGAAGGTCCCTGTTCCCCCCTTGGTTCGTCTTATAGCTAAAGTCCAAACGTCCCACGGGAAGACTGACCCCAAACGCAGCAGCACTCTGATTGGTTCAGGCCACTTTGAACCAATTTAAACGTCCCCGAGCCTGTTAGAGGAGAGGACGTCCTCAGGAGTTTAATCAAGGTGTTGACTTCCTACTTAAAAAAAGTGGAACATCAGAGAAGAATCCGTGAAACTCTCTGATCTGTTTCGACGTCAGATGTGTTCTACTCTCCGCGGTTTATGAAGAGTCTTTGGGTCCGGACTGTTGGTCAGACAAAACAAAGGCATCCGTAGATGTGTGAGAAAAATAATGACAACTGTACATCACAATCAGCATTATTCTCTAGACCATTAATCGATTCATTGGGAAAACAATCGGCGGATGAATCAACGATGAAAAGAACCATTAGTTGCAGCCCTTCTGTTTTTTTCACTTCAGCTTTGATCAGTTTATCTCCCTGAATTTAAAAAGTGCATATTTTCTATGTCATGATGAATATTTTTCTGGCCCGATGATCCGGTTATGTGGAAGCGCTGAAAGTATGTCTTTTGTTTGTTGGCAGTAAATTACTGTTCTGTCTGCTGGTGTTTCCTTTGCATCTCATTCATCTCCGTGTCTCCGTCTTATCCTCATTTGAATCTCATCTGTCACTTTGACAAGACACGTGTTAAGTTCATGTATTTTTCATAGCAGTTTTTCGCTGAAACCAGGGACCTATTGCAGCCTGATGAAATCTCCTCCTGCTGCAGCACCGACACAGTAAAGCGGCGGAAGGATCACGTTTCCTCTGAGGTTTGAACTGTCAGATCTAATTTGTCTGTTGCTCATTCCTTCAGGAATCTCAGCCGGCAGTTTGTTGTCGTCGCTCCCCGAAGCTAATTGGCCCCGAGGTCAGGACAGGAGAGTTTGGTTCCCTCTGAGAAGGATGCTGGGATTAATTATCTGCTCCGGTTAATTAGTCTTTTCAGTCGGACCGGTGGGACCGGTGAGCTTCAGCTGTAATGAGATTTTTGTCTCAGTGACTCTGATGGAAAACATCAGTTTTAATAAATGAACACACTGACACGTGGAACTCCTGACACATCGGGGCTTCCAGCTCCAGCTCCAGCTCCAGGAACCCAGGCGTTGGTCTTCAGTTCCTGTTGACTAGTTTAATTTGAGAAGCCAATATAGTCTCGTCGTCTCGTGTATCGAGGACCAACTTATTTGATCCTCTTTTCGCCCCGTGAAGCAACGAAGCGAGTATAATTGTGAAGGTAGCTCTGATGGAGGATCCCTCTGGCTTGGTGTTGTATCGTCTCACTTAGGTGAAGGACCTGAGCACGTGGTCTGTAGTGACAGCTCCGCCTGGTGTTTGCCTGCAGGCGTGTTTCGATTGACCGGGAATTGAACATTCGGCAGCCGGAGTGTTTGTGCAGTCTGTCTTTATTCATTCGGGTGTTTCCCTCAGACTGCAACAGTTTTAACTCTCACAGATGTCCTCTTGACGTTTTAGCCCAAGTCAACACACTGGGATTTGACTTTAAATCAGTTTAGTTTCACTGTGTGCAGAGATAATATCAAGGGGCCGTTTTCACGTTCATCTGTCGACGGTGGAAGACGTCTCCGTGCTCCGCTTCAACCTCGAAGGTTAAGTGCGTTTCAGACGTCTACATTATCTCCCGCTACAGCGTTTTAGCAGTAAATCGGAGGAAGGAACGTGTTTCCTCGGAGGTTCAAGCCCTAAATACGAGGGGCTGTTTAACAGCTCTGTGGACAGAACAACAGCAGACCTGATGTACAACGAGTCAGCGCCAGGCGAGGACGCGAACAGGCGTTTCTGTCGATGGTGCGTCGTCGCAGATAACTGCCGTTAGTCCGGCTGAGGGAGCAGCGCACGGAGGAGATGTGACGGCAGCACACTGACCCCTACTGACGGACAGACCCCATGACCCCTCAGGCTGTTCAGTGGCGCTGATCTGTTCTATACACGATGTCAGGAGTCAGATGATAAATTTAACAGCTGATCGTTCCCCCCATAAAACCATTCCACTCATGTTAACCCTTGGAAACATTTATTGGAGTAAGTGTTGTAATAGGAGATAAGGTGAGCGCTCTGGGGTTCGGTGGGTCGGGTAAGACGTTTTTAGTTTCCACAGCAGCTGACAGAAGCGTGTCTGTTACTGGGGACACTACAACCTGTTCACGGCCACCGGTCACATCTACAGACGTCAAGCAGAATTCTGATCCTTTGGAATAATTGTATGTATTTCGTTCTGACATCAGGGCAGAACGAAAGATACCATCATGTCACAGTAACTTTTGTTTCCCCTTATTACTGAATATCAAACGACTCAGTTTTAACGAGAAGTATATCTTGATCTAACAATATATCATGTTGTATCACCAGACTTTCTAGTTATAAAACAAAATCTACGTATTTCATTCAAACAGGAAACATTTGTCTTTCTAACATGAAAAGTTGGTTTGTTGACAAGAGGAAATGTTTCTCGTTTTAATTAGATAACTCTGATTTTGTGTAGTATGAGAAAGTTTCATGATATAACAAGACCTAATAGATTCTTGTAATAGTAAAAGATTCTCATTAATATGGAGTTGTTTGATATGTGGTTAAAAGAAAAGGAAAGGAAAATTATACAGTTTTAAAATATCTGAAATGAAACATCTTGTTCTAAGATTAAGAGGCTCCAGTACACTGCTCCAGTACACACATGATACTGACCTAACGTCCATAACTCTTATCCAGCCTTGACTCTCGTCTGCGCTCGATTGAGTCATTTTGTTTCTCCGTGCTGTAATCGAGCGACTGGTCCAGCTGTTGCCTGAGCTGGAGCAGAGAGCCGCACTCCACATGGAGAGATTTGATCCAGCATCTGCTGAGTTGTTGCAGAAATATGTTTAACAAATATCAAGTGTAATTTAATCTTTAGATGTATTTTTAGCATGTACATGTACTCCGCAAGATATACCAGTACATATATATATATATATATATATATTTAACAAAACTGTATTTTATATATCGGTGGTACATACAATGTGAATTTATAATATATTGTAATACGGTAACTAGCCCACAGTTTTCTTGCAAAATAAGAAATTCATCACATTCATTGCATCAACCTCTTCAGTGAAATCTAATGTCTGAAGCCAACATACAGTTTGAAAGGCAAGCACATACAAGACGATCCACATTGTGGGTCATTTGTGTTGCTGCCTTGCTGCAGTGGTTCAAACTGTTTCCTCACAACACAAAGGCCTTGGGTCGAATTCACCAGCCAGCTGAGTGGATGGATCTCTATCAAATAAAATACCTACACTTGATGCATTTGTGTCACAATTTTTGACACAATGTTGACTTAATATCTCAAATGTAGGACTTGTTTCATCATGTTGAATTAGAAAGTCAACGTGTTGATCAACTCTCTCAAGTTTATAATGTTGATTTAAAAGTCAAAACTTTGACTCGTCTCATAATTTTGACTTGACTTGTCGTAATTCTGGACTCTTACTAATTCAAGATGTTGTCTTAGTATATTACAATGCTGACTGACCTTGCGTGCTTCCTTAACTTTTCATCTACTTTTTTCTATTTTGGCAGAAATGGGCCTCCATGGAGCGCAGGCATTTTACATGTTAGAAAATATACAAATTCTAATGGTTGCTTAAGAATAATCGAGAGTTTGGACAAAGCGACGGCAGGTCAGTGTCTTCAGGAGGTGCTTCCGTATCTCTGCGGTCCTGACGCCGTAGATGATCGGGTTGAAGCAGCTCGGAAAGAACAGGTACATGATGCTGAAGAAAACGCGAACGGCTGCAGGGAGACTGTTCCTGATCCGATAGGACAGGAAAGCGGCGAGTACGATGGTCAGGCTGACAGCCATGACCACGATGTGGGTGACACAGGTGTGCAGAGCTTTGACACGTGATTTGCCTGAACCTATCACAGAGCTGAATATGACTATGTAAGAGGTGGTGATGAAGCAGAAGTCAGCCACAGGGATCAGGAACACCGAGACCATCCCCACCAGGCTGTTGATGGCGGTGCTTCCACAGGCCAGCTCCACCAAGGCCATGTGCTCACAGAAACAGTGATCTAGCACATTTCTGAAGCAAAATGACAACCTTCCTGCCAGAGTCACTACCAGCGAGACCATGAACGCATTTCTGATCAGAAGTGGCATCGCAAACTTGATAAATCTTGGTAGCGCCATACGTTCATGGTAGTAGAGTGGCGTACAGATGGCGAAGTAGCGGTCCAGGGCCATCCACAGCAGCAGAGTAGACTGAAGAGCCCCTAAGAAGTGGACCACATACATCTGAACCAGACAGCCGCCCAGAGAGATTCCCCTCCAGTCAAACAAGAAGCTCAGCAGCATGTTGGGGATGAAGAACAGCGGGAGGCTCAGGTCCACGCAGGCCATGGCGGCGATGAGGACGTACATCGGCGAGTGGAGGCTTCTCTGAGAAATAACGACGTACAGCAGCAGGGAGTTGGCCGACAGCGACACAATGAACATGACGGAGAACGGGATGAAGAGGACGGGCCTCAGCGCTCCGAGTTCACTGAAGCCATCCAGAATGAAATGTTTGTGTGAGGAGATGTTGTCCATCCTCCCTTCTTCCTAAAACCCCCTCGTCCAGGGTTTCAGTTTCTATCGGCCTGAAAATAGAGAGAGAGACCAAATGGTTTGTTCCTGTAAGATGCCTTCAGGTACAAAATAACTTCAGAAGTGACTGTGATTCAGGATTTTCTACATTGGGCCCAAAGTTCAGCTTCAGCTAGCAGCTTACTACTCTTCACATTATCTGGTATTAACTATACTTCTGTAGTTTGACTATCAAAGAAGAGGAGCGGTCAAAACATCAACCTTAGTAGGAAGAACATCAGCAACATGAGAGCAACAGACAGACTGTGGAGACACCTGCCAAGGTTGTGGCCATATTCTGGATTTATTCAGCAGAGAACCCAACACCTTCGCTCTGATAACATAAGACCCAAACTCCTAATGATTATCTTGTCACTTAAAGCCTGTCAGTGTTTATGGTGATGCTGCCTGATCCCGGGGTTTTTTTGGGACCACATTCTTTACTCCAAACACTTTTATTATTATCATTTAATCAAAATTGATATTGTCTTTCTCCATATGGTATTTTTATTGCCGGTCCAGCTGTCTACTCTGTGATGATGACATATATTACACGTCTGTCCGTCATGGTGGAGGGATCCTTCTTCTGTTGCTCATCCTGAAGTAACAGGAAAAAAGGGAGAGTTTTTCTTTATTGGAATTGGGGGGCTTTAAAGATAAAGGGTGTTCAGACTGTAAGGGCCTCCGTGGAAGATTTGCGATTTTCAGCTGCATGCATAAATAAAACTGACTTGACTTTACACTTTACTTTCTGCATGTTACATTTTCTTGACATTAAACACCAAGTATTTCCTCTTAACTTTGAAAGGGCTCCACAGCAAATATGTGCCAAAGGAAATTTAATACATCAACACCATGAAACATTTTCACAAACCTCACAAAGAGCAGAGGCGGCTCATCTTTCTTTGAACAGAGAACTTAAAACACACTGAAAACAGAACAGAATTACTCAAAAGATTCAGACAGTGGAGTGAGACGATTTAACTTAACTATAGAGTATGGCAGGTCTGTGTCAGGTGTGACAAAATCAGATTTCAGGACTCAAACGTGAAGAGTCAAGCATGAAGAGCTGTTGAGAGCTAAGCTCTTCACGTAGGGGGCGACTGTGGTTCAGGAGGTCGTGGGGGGGGTCATCCGCTGACTGGAAGGTTAGATCCCCGGGTCCTCCAGTCCAAGATACTGAACCCCAAATTGCCCCTATGGCTGTGCTGTGAGTGTGTGTGTGATGTTGTGTGTGAATGTGATGCATGCATGTCTGTGCAGATGGATGAATGTGGCACCTAGTGTTCGATAAGACTAGAAAAGCGCTGTGTCAGTGCATTAGCTATAGAGGTGCAGTCCATTTACCAGTGTAGTCCATCAGGTTTGACCCGTTGTTGGTGTTTGGGTCTTCGTTCCTAAACATGTCCCGTCTGCAGGTTGACGATATCAGCTGATGATTCTCCTCCATCCATCCCCCCGTCCATCTGCCCCTGCTGAGCCACCGAGTCGGCACTTTAATACTATCTGTCGGACGCCGTCATTGGCTGCGGAGACAAAGGTGCACTGAAACACCCACAGAGCAACAGTGTCATGCAACCAAAGAAGAACAGAACTGAGCCTGAATAACTGAATTGTAAAATTGTTTCTAATTTGTGTGAAGAGATTTGCAATTATTTTTCCCTCAAACTGAAGAGTAATATCCTAAATTTACTTAATTTTCCAATTAGATTATTTCATTATCTTATTTATCTTACATTATTTGCATCAAGTTCTAGTAGCTGTATGACTGGGGAGCGCCCACAGTGTTATTGGAAGACTCAATCGAATTAGTACTTGTAATGTATTTCTTTCAGTCAGTGTGTTCTCAGACAACGTCCACACACACTTTGAGAGTGTACGAAGATGAACGGATGGGCAGTTTAGGAAGACTGCTGCCACAGGTGCTGCCGCAGTACCGAAATGTCCCAGAGACGGGTGACTGCCAATGTAAGGGACAGTCCTCCACCTTCGGGAGAGAACCAAACATTGCCAGCCATTGCCAAAACCATGACGACAACCGGTGCATGTCCAGAGAGGATTCTTTCTGAAAGGAAGGTGTTTTTGAATCCAAACTGATAAAACAACTCAGCACAAGTGCACCAAAAGTCATACTCCTATCAGACACACGTCAGACTCTTGTAGGTGGTAGATAAGTGGCTAGACTGTCTATCACACACAAGGTAATGGGTCCTGTCAACACTGTAACCTGGCTCTCCTTGCTGTTGGGCACTTTGAATGCTGAAATCCAACCAAGATCGATTACAAAATGACATGCACTGATCGAAGTGTACAATTCAGGTATGGCTGGCCCCCAATGGACTGGTGTGCTGGTGTGGTGCCCCTTCACTGCCAGTCACTGGTTAGTTTGGTAAATTTTCACCAAAAAAAAGGAATTCTCAAATCCCAAGGACAAAAGACACTGGCTAGAGTTGAGACTCGTTACAACTGGACAGCATGGGCATTACCATTGCTACCTGTGGACTGGGCACTGGTTGGGCACTGGTGACCACGTTTGAACACCAGACTATGTATCTTATCCAGCCTGAGGGGAAGTAAGGACCTCTGCGAGCCGTACACCATTGAAACTTGGGTGCCCGTTTCAGACCCTGACTGTTTCTATATGTCAACAGGCAGAAGTGAGGGGCAGGTAACAATTTGAGCAGCGATGTCTTTATTAACAATGAACTTTAACCACATAGACTGCAACCGCAGGGCATGTGCCAGGCCAAAATGTTGACAGCATCAGCACCCAGCACCTGTAGACATCTGTTGTGCTAAAATCTGAAAAGTATACCCATGCTGGAACACTCACCTGCACCACGTTTGCAGAAAGTCTGTTAGTTGGTGAAAATGTAATTAAACACAAATTTTGAAAAAACGAATATTCATTCATGTAAGCATAATATAAACTGAAATATTACAAGCATTAAAAGTAGATTTTGACACAGACTCTCTCAAAGACACGATACAGGAACAGGTAACAATCCAAGAGCCACGCACCCTTACAATGTCAGTTTTTATTGTGTTTTAGAGTTTTAACAAATCCTTTTGGAGCTAATCAAATCTCCACTGTAGGATTGCCAGAAAGACAAACTGGGGCCTTAAGGGCCTGTAAAGGTCTGGGGCCCAGGACACTTTGCCCGGTTGGTTCATTCAGCTTTGGGCATGTAACATTGTTACTGGTAAAAATAGCTGTGACTATGCTCCAAATGTTGATTTACACACAAAACACAAAAAGGATTTACTCATCTTGACTTTGAGCAGAGCTAGACCAACACCGATGTATCAGCCGATCTTGGTCATACGTAGCGGTATCAGCGTATATGTTGGCCAGTCCGTGAAAAAAAACAAAAGAAGAACGCAGTACAGAAATGTCCTTCTGGGAGCAATGACAAGTTTGTTTTACACCGTAGACTGTCCCAAACTCTACATATCTTTATCAGAATTGTTTGATAATCCAATGTAGGGAGGAGTCACCAAAATGTTTATGTTGTACGTTTATGTTTTAAAAAAACGCTTAATACGTCTTATTTGCATTTTTACATTCTCCATTATCAATATTTCTATTGGCTTAAATAGTAAAAGTGAAAAGTCCGGCATCCATAGACTCTAATTTTGTGTGTTTGAGGTTTAAGGTCCACTTGGATAAAAATAACGTCCTGTTCCCAACTTGGCTTAGATGGTCAAAAAACCCAAATAGGGGCATTATTTGATACCTATACTAAATATCCACAACATATATATGTCTGTGTTATGTATGTATGAACATGTATACCACTAAAAGGCTTCTGAGTCTTCATGTTGTTTGTCTTTGAGCCTATTTGAGGGGCCTTTTGCCACTGTGCTTGATGCTGCCACATTCATGTTGATAATTTCTTCAAATGGCTGCAGATTTCATTGAGCAGGTGGCTGTTGTGTCTTTTCTGCTTCTCTTCAAAAGCTAAATTCTATGAAATATCTGAACTCCCATAGAAAATTAACAAAGGACCTGGCCACACCACTAACACTTTATTCTTTAAAGGGAATGATAACGTTCTTTCCCCTGCAGGTAATTTCACAGCTGTTGTGGTGGACAGAGAGTGTCAGTGGAGACACTGATGTGTGATTTCATCCTTTCTACTGCATCATTTCTCAGTAATGAGCCCCAGCGGAGCTCCTCTCCTTATCGGCTTCATCAACAGCAGCTGTTTCCATCTGTAACACAACACAAGGCCAGACCCCAGACCCCAGACCCCAGAGGCCAGGGTCTGTGTGGACACTTGGACGCTCTGGAGACGATAGGGCCTTTGCTTTGGGTGTTTGTGCTCCTGTGTAGTGACACCACAGGAAGGATAGTGTTTTGGTTTTCTGCTGGAGTTGCTGCAGCAACCACACAAACACAAACTTTCACAGGACTTCTCCAGTTCAGTTTTTCGTTGTTTACCATAACTTTCACTATGGAGAATGGCAGGTCTGTGTCTGGTTAAAGAAAATCAGATTTCAGGACCCAAACAGGAAGAGGAACACGGGCAACTCAGTAATTTGGAATAATCTGTCGTCCCGTAACATTACTTAACACAGCCCACGATTTATAGCGTAAATTCCCGACGTTAAACGTGAATTCCTCGGTGTAATTTCGTCGTGAGATTCAGTTCATATAAAATACTTACCTGTTCCTGCTGTTACTTAAATGTTGGTTCAGCGAAACAAGGGAGAAACAACTGGGTATTTAAGAGGAAAGGAGAGTAGTGGATACCTACAGGCTACAGTGCTGGTAAACAGAGCCGAGCTGCTGAAAGCGGCATCCTGCGGTAACTCTCCAGTGGTTACGGTAACGTATTTTCTCTGTTGTTTCTTTTGCCCTTTTCTCATGGCGGTTCTGACAATCGTTTTTTACAGCTGTGCCTTTGGCAGGGAAGCTACTCCCACAATCCAGGGATTTATTTGGGATTTTGTCCTCTACTTCATGGTGTGATTTGGAATATGAAAAAAAGTGGCTTTCTAGTACAACGCCGCCACTAAGGCCTGACAAGTTACAGAATAAAATCAACAGCTTTCTGACAACACTGAACATTGTAAGGGCGGGATTTCTTGCAGGGCTGTTGTACAGGGTTCTTTCTCCTGGCTGAAGGGTTTGTTTGATCATTGATGAGCAATGATTGACTCATAGAGCAAGAGTTTGCTTGCACTGGAAATGCTGCATGGTTGCATCTTTCCAGACTTCTTTCTTTTATCTTGACTCATTTTCAAGTTTTTTTTTCTTCTGGTGACTAAACTAGACTAAAAAATTTTTTTTGACTAAGACAACTAAAATGTTGAGTTTTTGGTCGACTAAAAATTCACTAAAAATAAAAAGGATGATGTTGACAACATATGACAAAACTGCGGTGGGATCTTGTTGTGAGAACTAAGACTAAGACTTAAACTAAAATAACTGACAAAATTAACTCTACGCATCGAGATGTTGCAAACTGAGTGGATGAGTAAAAACGTTTCATGAGTAGAAACTCTGTCAGCCTCAAAGACAAAATGCTGAAGAACATGTTGCTCTCCACGCTGAGCATCAAGCTAGTTCCACACTGCTCAGTGGCTCCGGAGATTTCCCTCTTTGGCATCCCCACTCCTTCAGTGCATTTCTCCTGGCGTGCCTCCTTGCCACTGCACCAGATCTCCATTCGGGTCTTCCAGACATGGTGGTGAAGCCCTGGACACTTCTTGAGAAAGAGATGTGGGACTGTGCTTACCTGATTTGCACCACAGTCTATTATTAGTGCCCTGGAGGTGTTGGTCAATGTCCCCCTTTTTGGAACATCAGCTGCTGGCTGCACTTCTGCCCATGTAGGTCTTTTACGAATCCAGAGGGAGTTGGTGAAAAAGGCAGCTTGCTGTTCCCCTTTATCTTAAAATGTCACTCAGCTGTTTCTTGTGTCTGCAAAGTGAGCCCCCCTTTTCCTTTTTTCTGTCGTCCTGACCTGTCACCTCAGGCTACGCAGTTACTGCCTCATTTGCTGAATCTGCACGTTATGTTGGTCATGTGGATCTTCAGGCCAAGTTGGTTCTCGCAGGTCTTTCCACATACAGTACACAAGCGGCACTCATGTCATGTTTGCAAGGTTTATCATTCCGAGGTCTATCCAGAACAGCTCCAGCAAGCTGATAATGTGAGATTATATGTTCAGTTAACGGCAAAGTTTACTTGCTCGTGTAGTTTGTTTGACAAGGAAGGAGAGTCTGCGCCAAGTACTTGTGTAATTTGGCTAAATATTTGTTGTATCTTAGCAATTGTGACGTACGAGAACTGAGTAGAGTTTATCGTGATCCTCCTCCTTGTTCACATCCGTTTCACTGAGCTTATCCAGTAATTATATTATGTTTTGCCAAAGATTTGAAAATATTTAACTGGTTTAAAGTTGCACATGTTTTGCAAAATATGCAGCTGAGACGTCATAGACGTAGAACTCAGAGTGATAATGTGACCTAGATAACAAATACCCCAAATTTATAGTTTCATTTTCAAAGTCAATATAGGACTTTATTAGATAATACAAACCTCGGACTCATATGATAACGTTCTGTTCTCGTACTGTGAGTCGCTCTGAGCTGAAACTGCTTCTTTTCTTGTCGGACACCACCAGCAGCCATCTGACCTCATCTTCAAAGGACGCACTGATGTTATGGTACTTAATTAATGAGAGGAAAAAAATGAAAACTTTGTAGATGATCTATTGCTTCGTAATTTAAAAAATTAATTAATTAAATAATTAATTGATTTTTTTAATCAGAATTTAAAAAAAGGAAAGGAAAAGGGGGGTTTTCTTCTGCTTCCTTAATGAATATGATTGATGTCAGGTTTTTGTGCTCTGGGAAACAATGGCAGCTGCTTTCCCACTCTTTCCCACTACTCTATTACCATGACCGCATGGTGTCACAGAGGGGTGCTTTGGTTGGACACCTGCTCCAACGTCTCTGCCGTCTCACCAGTTGCATTGCAAACTATTGGGACATGGGCACCCCATCTTGGTGTGATTCACATTACAGCCCCTGTTATTTTGCAAAACCTCTCATGTTCGCAGACTCTAGATGTAGCACAACCCAATTTCTTGGTCTGTAGTTACGGACCCGCTCGCGCCCGACCTCGAGCGTTCCTTCCAATGTACCTTTCCAAAGCAATTGGTTTTGGTTCAGACTAACAGAAGATATGTTTCAACCTGCCAGCCTCTGAACACCATAGGCTGGCAGGTTTCTTCTTGTAGGCCCCGGCCCCTCAATGGGGCGCATGTAATAGAAGATGGGACGATCCCAGCGGTCTCACCTTGTAGAGCTTGTATTCAGTGCCTTCTATGAGACATTTCTGAATTCAGGATGTTTTTAGTAAAACCTCATGTCGCCTCCATTCTTTTTTTGGGCATCATTGATCTATTGTCTATAGATTATCTATGATTGTGGGACCACAGCAAGATGGACCCTGGATTTGATTCCATGAGCTTGCTGGATTTTTCTTTGTGGACTTTGAATGTCTGCGAGTTTTTTCCTTGGGGTGCTACGGTTTTCCTTAACTTGACTTGACTGAAATTGTGTAACGCGACTTTTGACTAATGTGAGAGTGAATGTGTAAGCCTTACAATAAGTAAGGTAAATATGGGCTGTAAGTCTATACATACGATAGACTGACAGACTCTCGTCCTACGTGTGCTGTGATAGGCCACTTCCCCCCACAACCCTGAGCTGGATAAATGGCTAAAGCTGATGGATGGATACATGAAACATGTATCTTTTATGGTATAGGAACCTTTCCTTCTTCTTTATATTTAGCATAAAAGCAGGTTTTCTACAAAGTTTTCTTTTTTGCTGACATAAATTCAGGACGAGTATCTTTCATAATGAGGTCACACTGCTGCTGTGGGTGTCCTCTATCTTCAACAGTGTAAAAGAAGTCAAAGCAGAGTTTCAGCTCAGTGCAGCAGTGGTTCATCTACGGCTTCACAGCTGCAAAGTACTTTTCTAAAGGTGCGTTCTTGTTGAAAGGATTGTGCTTTCTGTGGTGACCCACGCTGCATCTCTCTTTCATTCTTCTTAAAGAGACAATCTCTGGTCCAGATGTTAACAGAAGAAGGGCCCTGCAGGGTCGGAGTCTGCTGACACTGTCAAACTGATTAACAGATATTTTAACAGTCTGTGTTCCATCCATATGAAGTACAGCAAAACTCCAAACGGCCTCAAATCAAAAAATGGACTTAGAGACGTGCTTTGTGCTCTGGTACTCGTTTTAAATACTAATACAAATCAAAGGCCTAGAGCCTAGTAGCTGTTAATGCTGCTACTTTAATGAAAGTAAATAAGTACATTGGCCATAAAGGTTGTTTGTCCCTACCCTCTGATACAACCCATAGGAGCGTGTCCTGAATTAGCGCCCCTGTTCAAAGTCACTGATGACCACGAAATAAATAACCCTTAATGACGTGACGATGCTACGGTAAAGGTTTGGTTAGACTTAGGCACAAAAAGAACCTGGTTTGGTTCAGGGAGAGATCATGATTAAGGTTAAGGTTATAAAATGATCACGGCCGTGGTAAAAAGAAACAACACCACTTTGAAACAGGAAACGAAGGGCGACCTCCCGGGTTCAAGTCCAACGTTCTGTCGACACATCCACCCACCACAGCCTCCTAATGCCAACTTTGTCACTCTCTAACAACGTCCCATCGTAGTTACCACGGCCACTGGAGGGCACTGTCCCTTGAACATAAACATGTTGTTTTGGGGCATTTTCTGCAAACACTGATGTGGTCTCACACGGCCACTAGATGTCGCCGCACGATAAAACGTAACGATGGGTCGTAACGGACAGTCTCTTTTTACAACGCTACGGCCTTAGCGTTATAGTTACTCATCAAACTATCTAACAGTATATAAACTGGTTAAAATTGGATCCAACTAAACCATCTATAATAATCAACCAGCAAGATTAAAATGTTGTTTACATATTATTGTTCTCATAGATTTATTTGTGTTGTAATGTTCATATTATATATATATATATATATATATATAATTATATAACAGATAAAATTATACAGGATTATACAGGATAAAATTATACATATATATATATAATTTTTTGATATCCTCCATTTTATTCATTGTGTCATTTTGATCTGGATTACCAAAAAACAGCACTTTTAGATTTCCACATACATTACATCTTTGCACACTACCTACGGGTAACATACGGTACTATTTTTGGTTTATAACTTCGATATATTTGTCCTCTCTATATATTTTTTCTTATTCAAGGACTGTTCTTACTGACCTCTCTGGTGTGTTTTTTCTGCTGCTGTTATGCTACATTTCCCTCCTGGGGATCAATAAAATGTTTAATCTTATCTTAATTCATCAACAGTATAAATAATCATCCAATAAAGTAGCATTGTTGTCCTCGGAGATTACTTTACTTGGATTCGAGTCGAGGAAACTGGTCTATAATTATTATGTACTTTAGTTTTACCACTTAGACACTGTCTCAGTTACCTGTGTTGCACATGCTGCTCGATCGTTCCGGATAAGATAATACAAGATCTTTATTGAGCACTAATTCAAGGAACAGGCTGAAGAAGTAGAAACATCAAAAACTATTTCAAATCAAGTAACTGAAGAATGAACTAACTTGATATTGATGATATGACATTTTAAATTCTATGTACACTATATACATTATATTATCCCCTGCCATATGCGCGATTATCACATTTAAAAAATATCTGTGCAGAAATAATGTGTCTAGTGGTGCAGCTCCAAAGGCTTTGCTGAGGTAGTAAACAGCAGCTTCCCCTTAAGAGTCATACTCATGTAGTGACAGGGATGGATCAATGGTGTAATATACATAGTGTAATAAAATATAACTACGTACGTACAATGGTAAATTTGATTTCTCATTTTCTATTATTTACATTCAGCTCGTTTCTTGGTTTGACACAGGAAGTTGCACACTATTGTTTCTATAACATGTAGCTTTACCATTAGCATTGGGAAGCAAAACAGGCACGGATTTTGGTCAAATTCAGTCCATACACTGCAGGGTTGAAGAGCGGCTGGCATGTCAGCCAGTATAATGACAAGAAAATCCGCAACATGTTGGGGACACTCTTCATATTAAACCTGCTCTGTAATAATTCAAAGCTGGCCCCAACAGAAAAGTTGAGCAGCGAAGCAAGGTGAGGTGTGCAGGTACTGACGGCTTTTTGTCTGGTCTGTTTGGATCCAGAAAAACAGACTTTGAGTATCCTCATGTAAGTGAATACGATAAAAACTAAAGCACCAAAGAGTGTGGCAAAAGATGCAATGAGCCCATATATATTAACGACACGGGCATCGGAGCATGCAAGCTTGACAATAGAGTGGCTATCACAGTAAACCTTGTGAATGATGTTCCCGCACAGCTGCGAATGGGAATTCAAATACATTATGACAATACATGCAAGCAAAGGAAATATCCATGTTACAGCAATAAGTGAGGCAATCTTGCTATGTGTCATACGAGTGTTATATTGTAGAGGATAACATATAGCGAGGTATCTGTCATAAGACATGACGGCTAAGGTCAGAAATTCTACACCTCCATACATGTGTAAACAATAAACCTGCAGGAGACAAAAGGGAACCGAAACAGTGTGAATGTCAGAGAGGATCTGAAGCAGAAGGAATGGAAACAACCCTGTGCTACCATACAGTTCATTTACAAACAGGCTGCACAGAAACAGGTACATAGGTTCGTGTAGGCTTCTGTTCATGCAGATCACCACATTCAGCAAAATGTTTACGCTGACAATAAAAATGTACAAAGACAGGACAATCATGAAATATAAGTACTTAAAATTTCCAGGGTCAAAATAGCCAACAAGCGTGAAATTTGAAACCTGTGAAGAGTTCATCTTGATCATCTGTCTGGTTCACAAGTTTGTACAGGATGAAGGATTTCTAATTTCACATTTCACTGTAGAAATCAAACAACTTTAAATGTCAGATTGACCCTTTTTTTTTTTTTTCACAGACTCAACATACAAGCAGTATTCAGTTTACTTACAGTACAGAAATTAGGCGTCATAAAAACAGATGTGACACATTCTCCAAACTTACTATTCCCTTATTTAGAGTCAAAGTAATGCTGAGGTTAAAAATGACGGAACACAGCTGATGACATGTGAATTCTAACATTAATGTCTCCCTCCTAACTGAGAGCTTATCATCATCCTTCTTTAGGTTCACAACAATTCTACTGTGCACACAAAACAGTAATTATGCTACCATTCCTTATATATTTGTAAAAGTTTAACTAGCTTAAATTCTGACTTGTATGGCACAACTTTCAACTTAAACATAAAACCCACATGAACAGAAATCAGGGTAGTAATGCTAAGCAAATTGATTATCATGGAAATAGTTGTAAAAAAGATCCAGAAATGGTCACTTTGATGTTTGGTTAAAAATTGCAAAACAAAGTCTGTGACAATGTGTGAATCGGAGCATTCACCTGTCGTCCTGCTGTAGAGTCTAACTGCGAGTCCCTCCTAACTGAGCTGAAACTCTGCTTCGACTTCTTTTACACTGTTGAAGACAGAGGACACCCACAGCAGCAGTGTGACCTCATTATGAAAGATACTCGTCCTGAATTTATGTCAGCATAAAAGAAGACTTTGTAGTCTGCAGTTAGCAAAGGCTAACCCTAACCCCAAAGACACTTTAGAAAGCGCCTAATTTGAATACCTGTGTAAGACCGTGTTTCAGTCAATTGTGATCATTTCAGCCATCTATTTATCCATCCATTCATACCCATTTATCCAAGACAATCTATCACAGGACTGACATACAGTAGATTGCATTCACAATGGAATGTGGAATCAAAACTAAGACATTCTTGCTGAGGGGACAGTGACCAGGCCAGTGACTAGGAAAATCTAGTTGATGACCATGGAAGCATGGTGACAGCTAGGAAAGACTGCTGACAGTTTTGAGACATCTTCTGTAAGAAGGGTCTCAAAACCAGTTGCTTTGGAAAGGTTCCCTAATGGTTGGTCAAGAAAAGAGACGATGGTCGACCTATAGGACTGACTATTTATTTATTGACTAAGGAATAGGCTTGTGCAACGTCTAAAGTCTGCAAAGGTGGGAGTGTCTGGAAAAATGAAAAGGGTCTAACATTAGATCAAACGAGGATGCGGTGTCCATGTCCATGCACTTGATGAGGCGGTGGAGAACCTGCGACAGATGTCCAACCAAAGCACTCAGAACCTCCTGATATGTAAACACAGGGGCCAATAGTGAAAAAACTTGTAGACTGGTCGGTTTCTGTGGACAGAAGGAGAGGGACAGAAGTTCTTTAGGTTGGTATCACAAGAGACATAATAGCAAGGTCCACAATAATCTTGAACACGGGGACTTACAATTTTGGAAGAAGAGAATAGGTGACCCAAGGCTTCTGCACAAGCCATATGAACTGACGTTGGCTGAAAGACATTTATGGTGTGACTTGTCACAGATAAGGAAAGGTTTCTCCTGTCAAAGCTCCTCCGGACATAAAGATTAGGAGAGCTGAAGGCATCAAATAGGAGGTAGGGGAAGTACCCCTGCAGCAGCCTTAGGTTTAAGAAGAACTCAAGGTTAGAGACAACCTGATCCTCTGATGAACAAGTAATCCCTTTGGAAGTAGGTGTCTGACTTTCCAAAAAGACATTGGAAGATCTACCCCAGGGGCTAATGGCATTCCAAACAATGTTCACAAGTACTGTGAGAGGCAGGGGAACTGGCTCTGGAAACTGCAGAAGGTGGCATGGAGAAAGAAGATACCTTCAAGAGAGCTGGCTTGTTCAGAGGTTGTTTCATTATCTAAGATGAGGCATCTACCGACATAAAACACTTCAGAACCATCTCGCTGCTGATGTGAATCGAAAAATCTTCTTTGGAAACTTGCAGACCTATTTCCTGCAACATCTGCAAAGGCAGGTTCAGTACAGAAAGGTGAAGGTCGAGGAGTACAAGATTGCACTGAACAGGCGAGCATCATCTCAGCAAGCTTTGAGGATGCAAAGCAGAATCAGGGAGATCTGGATTTCATGTGGCTTATTACACAAGATGGTAATAATCTGAATTTCCCCTGAAGGCAACTTCATCCCTGACTTGCAGTGGCTGGAGAGGCCTCATCTTTTGATGAACCACCAACAGTCCTGTTCTCAGCAGCAATACAACTCCAGGTCAAGTCAGCGGAATACCTAAGATGTCACAAATGACACCTGTTAGGCTCCAATTAGAGTATTAATGGAGGACCTCACAATCACAGCAAGGTTAGTCTGTGAAGGCCGATGGAACTTCTAAGATTCAGTGGATTTCGAACTGGTGCAACCGCCCGCCTTCACTATGAATGCTGTAGCGGACCTATGAAAGTTTCTCACAGTACCATCCAAATCCAGATGCGTAGCTCAGTAGGTGGCAAGCAGTGAGAGTCAGGGTCATTTTAAGGTAGGTGGATAGGTCATCCTCTCTGTCAGCAAGAAGCTTGTGAGGATCCAGAGGAAGTGGAAAGGACCCAAATTCAGAGGAAGAATTCAAAGTATGGCTGAGAGCCCCGGAGAGGAGTGGGTTACCCAGCAACTCCAAACGTCTAGTGCCATACATAAGGAAGGACACCTTCTTGGACAAATGTGTTATTTGCTGACTATAAATGAAAAAAAGACAAGATCTTTTGTTGACCCCAGAGGGTAAATTCAAGTGTTACACAACCGACTGAATCTGTAGCAAACAGCTTGAAAAGGAATAGATAATATATAATAAAGAAATAAAAAATGGATAAAAAACTCAATGAAATGAGATTCCAAGGTGTGTGCCCTGTATACGGTACATTATACGAGCTAAGGTCTAATACATGATTGTGATTTGTGAAAATATCTGTGCAAATATACAGCATATTGTGCAGAAAACTGAATGTAGTTGTTCAAATCCTTGTTAAAGTAGTATACTGACCGGTGAACGGTCTCAGATACTAAAGTACAGATATGTATCTCTATGTATCATTTATGTAGTATACATAATGTAATATAATGTAAATATAGATATATAGATGTAACAGTATATTTGATTTCTTGTCTCCTAGTATACAATTTTTAATGTTGCAGCCATGGCTGATCAGTGTATATATAATATTTACTTTACTGATGATAAAATGTGGAATAATTTCCTTGTTACACAATATCCATGTCATGAAAAACTGGACTGTATCTAATAATAACTAACTGAGTCCCTGCGACTGTTTTGGATGAAGAAATATTGCATCGACACACGTTTTGATCGGCAACACTCAACTCGACAACTTCTCTATTGACATATTGTTTAATTAACATAATGAAACAGAAATAACCATCAAATTCTAGCCTATTTCCATGACTATAATAACAGTGGGATGACCCGCTGATCCCAGCACTGTGTGGCAATCAACGGATCCAATTAGCGCCACTGTGCGAGCAGCCTTCAGTGTTTTTCAGACTGTTGTAGAACCATGTCTCTCTTTTTCTTCCGGCTGTGGCAGTCCGTCATTTCTGTAGGCGTAAGGTGATCACAAGCAGCAGATGTCAATCTACACAATGCAACACACTCCCACTTCCAGTACAGACAAGGATTTAAAGGACAGACTAACAGAGTCAGAGCACTTCCTTGGTGCTGAAACTTATAAGCTCAAAATGTGTGGAGTTGTGTGTAGAGGCACCAAGAATGAATATTCTAGCAGCCCCTTACCGGGCTTTTAACTTTGGGTCTTGAAAAGTCTTTCTTTCATCAAGTGTCATGAGACATTTAAACACAGAGCTGATAGTCATTTAGTCAGAGTACACACTATTTTTTATATTTCTCAATAACCCACTGCAGGCGTTCAGCGACCATTAGAGATGTTCTGTTACTGAACCGGTTTGCTGTGCTACATGTGCAACTATCGACTCCTCGGCTCTCGTTTTTACCAGACTGGAAAGCTCAGACTGAACCGTTGATGTCGGTCCAGATGAGTTTGCTGTTTATTTTTACTTTGTTGCTGACCTGTTACAGAATGAGTTGCTTAATGTCTATCGTGTTTACTGACTTTCTAAAACCTCCTCTTAAAACTATGATGCACCAACACATCTGGTTGTGTGAGAGCTATAAAATATTGTTCCCACTCATTATCTTTTGCACAAGCTAACAAAAACCATCTGTCAGCAGCTGGAGTGCATGGTTATAAAATGACAGGGGAGAGGACCTGTCCCCAGAAACACATAACCTCACTAAGGTTCAAACGTTCAGGTCTTCTTGATTTGCCTCACTGTTGTGGTTGTACCCCTAAGGCCCGGAAGAAAGGAATGAAAACTTAAGGCATTAGCAAACTGTTTATTGGATAGAAGTTGTTTCTTTCAAAACAAATAAGGAATCATCATCCATCAACCACATGTGTGTCCTGCTAATTAACAGTGACTCTTGTTTTCCCCTTGACTATGTAATATATACAAGTTACTTTTCAATCTGACACAAAAACTGTTGTATATCATAATCATTACTACTATGACGTTATGTCAAACTTAAATGTTCCCAGGATTTACAGAAGCTTAACAGTTTCAATAGTACACAGCATGTGATTTTACATTATTCTCCATCCTATGAAAAATGAACAGATAGTGTTTATAAAGCACAGCAAAAATTCAAATTAGCTCAACTCTGGAATGAGCCTTCGAAGGTCTACGTTTAAGCAAAAATCAGATGTCTACAAATGATACGGACACTCGACATATTCAGGCCATATAGTAATGGGTTGAAGAGCGGCTGGCAGGTGAGCCAATATAGGGATAAAAATATTCGTAACATACTGGGGATATTGTTCATATTAAATCTGCTCTGGACTATTTCAAAGAAAGCCCCAAAGGAGAAGTTGAGCAGAGAAGCAAGGTGAGGTGTGCAGGTACTGACGGCTTTTTGTCTGGTCCGCTTGGAACCAGAAAAACAAACTTTGAGAATCCTCATGTAAGTGTACAGGATTAGTGTTACAGGACATCCGACCGTGAGAGACGTGCCAATGAGTCCGTAGATGTTATTCACTCTGGTGTCAGAACAGGCCAGTTTGACAATATAATAGTTGTCACAGTAAACTTTGTCAATAATGTTCCCACACAGCTGTAACGGGGCACTCAGTGATATTGGAACAAAACATAAAACAGAAGCATATAACCATGTTAGAGCAATGAGTATTGTAATCTTGTTATGTGTCATACGTGTGTTATATTGTAGAGGATAACATATAGCGAGGTATCTGTCATAAGACATGATGGATAAGCTGAAAAATTCTACACAAACGTAAGAGTACAAACAGAAAATCTGCAGGAAACAAAGTGAAGTAGAAACAGTGTGAATGTCAGAGAGGATCTGAAGCAGAAGGAATGGAAACAACCCTGTGCTACCATACAGTTCATTTACAAACAGGCTGCACAGAAACAGGTACATAGGTTCGTGTAGGCTTCTGTTCATGCAGATCACCGCAATCAGCAAAACGTTGGCACAAACAATTAGAATATATAACAGCATAACAATAATGAACAAAAAGTATTTAAAAAGCCCAGTGTCAAAGTAGGCACCAAGTGTGAAATATGAAACACGAGTAGAGTTGATCATGATCCCTCTCACATAAACAGGATTCAAACTTACCATGACAGTCAATGTAATGCTTAGATCAAAAATAACAAAGTCACAGTTAGTTTATGACACTGTGTGAAGCCCAGCATTTACCTGTTGCAGTGAGACTGAGAGTGTCTCCTAACTGAGCTGAAACTCGGCTTCTGCTTCTTTTAACTTTTTCAAGCCAGGAGACGCCCACAACAGCAGACTGACCTCATTATGAAAGGAACAACTACCTGACTCTAGTTTCTAACGTTGAGGAGGGAAAAAAAAAAAAAACTTTGTAAATGAACCTACTGTTTGCAATTTTTAAAAGAAGGCTTATAAAAAACAAAATTTTCTCCTTCTTTACTTTAAAGTAACATGCAGCTTATTAATTTTTAACTCACCAATTTTTACTATAGAGAGTCCATACAGACATTTATCAGAGATCAGTTGGTTTAAAGAGAAAACCAGCTTTCACTCAGTAAATAACAAGGTGGATATCAAGTTGTAAAACAAAGGATGATTAAAGAAGATGAAGAAAACGTCCTCGCCAGGTTGACTGATTTGACTGGAAAAAGGGTCTTCTCTTTTAGACTATCAAAGGTGCCGGAGACAGGTGGTAGGGCCATTGCACAGTTCAAAAGAAATTCCCCTGAACTTCAAAGTTGGGGTTGTTTGGAACTGACTGTAAAGGTGCTGGAATGAGACATCACCTCCAACCCTGAGACCATGGTACTCTGCTCGCTCTAGTTTGGGATTGAGTTGCTGCCCCAAGTGAAAGCACTGCAGTCAGCCAAAAAGAGTCTCCTTCATAAAGGTGTCTGGGCTAAGGCTTAGAGACAGGGTAAGCATCCAAACAATCTGAAGGGACCTCATAGTTGGGGCATCTGATAAGGATGCCTCCTGAACGCCCACCTCTGGAGGTGGGCACAACCAACTGGGAGTGGACCCCAGGGCAAACCCAGAGAATGTTGGAGGGATTTAATTTCCCATCCGGCAGGGGAAAAACTTTGCTGGAGGATGTGGCTGAGGAGGAAGATGTCTGGGCTACCGTGCTTAGCCTGCTGCCACCGCAACCCTGACCTGGATAAGCAGTAAAAAAAAAAAAGGAAGGATGCCAGAGCCATTTCCAAAAGGGTCTTGCCTCCTTCGCTAATGCTACCTGGCAATTTTCACTGAGTCGGTCAAGGGAGCTAGAAGTAGAGTTCTTCCTGGTGACAGTCTTTAGACAATGATAGTCTGTGCAGAACAGCAGGATGGGGGGGCTGCTGGGGATCCTCGGAAGGCTTGACTCACCAGTACAAGAAACAACCCAGGGTCTGACCAGAGAGATAAGGGCCTCCATCTCAAATGAGGTCTTGGCTTCACTTGGGTCAGGTACAATTCTGATGGCACCCTCTATTTGGAAAGATTGTGACTGATCTTTAAGTGGTTTTGAGGATCAAGGGAGTTATGTAACCTTGCCAACATGGTAGGTACTCACAGCCCCACCAACCACCAACTAACACTGGCCCAGTTACTAGTAAGTGCGAACCGCTGAAGAAAGACACCATTTATGAATGACTGTTGTTTGGGAGTGGCTTCCTTCATTCCCCCTTTATTACATCAGTCTTTACCGTTCAAACACTGCAGAGGTAGAGACTCAGCAGTCTTCTTCCACCTATGGACAAGGTACATTTCATTAAGGACACAGTTTCAAATATAGATGACATGGAAAGAAAACAAGATGCTTACTTAAATCTTTAATCACAATTATTTATCTTTTGGTTCCCATCAAATAGACTGGTTTGACTCATCACTGAGTAATAACAACGTGGTATATTTCTAAGGACAAACTTAAGAAAAGGAGAATGTTACTTCTGTTTCTTGAAATCAATTATTGAACCAGCCACTTCCTGTCAACTATTTTATGACCCAAACATAACAATTTATACAAGTAATTTCTGTAAATAGAGGAAATGGGAAATACATTTTCGCACTATAACTGCCTCTTATTGAACTAACTACACAAGTTTCTATCCCACAACTTAAATATCTTTATTATATTACATTACAGAACTGTGTATCCTTTTTTGATAAAACATCGTTATTTTGTGTTTCTAAACTGTTTATGGGGTTGGCATAGATGGATATTTTGTGATCATTAGCGTTATGATTTTAGTTTTAATTTACTGCTGTTATTTCAGCTCACATTGTCCTTATTATCTCATCCGTTTTGTGAACCTTGATTGGGTAATGGAATCCTATTGGGCCATGTTCAAAGCCTCCATTGACGTGCACGTGGCTGTTAGGGGTTGTGGTCGGAAGGTCCTCTGTACCTGTTGTAGCGCCAACCTGAGAACCCACTGGTGGACGCCGGTGGCGAGGGAAGCCGTCAAGCTGACAAAGGAAGCCTCTCAGGCCTGGGCCAGGGGTCTTCTGAAGCAGCAGATAGGTCCCGTAATGCCAGAAGGGCTGCAGCTGCAATGGTCATGGATGCAAAAACCCAGGTGTGCGAGTAGTTCGGGGGGGAGGGGGCATGGGGAAGGACTATCGTGTGGCCTCAAGGAGGTTCTGGCAAACCATCCGGCGTCTCAGAAAGGGAAAGCAGGGCTTAGCCCAGGCTGTTTTCAGCGAGAGAGGAGAACTGCTGACGACTCGAACTGGGGATATCATCGGGCGGACGAGGGAACACAAGTGTGCTCGAAGTATCAGGGTATCAAACTTCTCAGCCTCTGGGGGAAAGCTTATGCCAGGGTGCTGGAAAGGAGGCTCCAACCAATCTTCAAACCTCAAATTCAGGAGCAGCAATGCAGATTCCGTCCTGGCCCTGATTCAGTGGAAAAACTCTTTACCCTTACACGGATACTTGAGGGGTCATGGGAGTTTGGCCATCAAGTCTACATGTGAATTGTCCCTCGGAGGATCCCTCGGGGTTCTGCCCCAAGTGAAGGAGTTTAAGTATCTCGGGGTAGGATGGAACGGGAGATTGACAGGTGGAAAAGGGATGGATGGATGGATGGATAGAGAAAGATGGTGGTTTTGGTTCAATGTAAATAAACAGCTTGTGTCTGAAGTCACTGTGAACCTTTTCTGTATTTAAAACCGGACCAGGATTTTTCCTGAACCTTAACGAGGTGCTGTGAGAGTCTAACCAGAACCATAAACCAGTTTAATGATGCTGGAGTCACTACAAGTGCATGTTGTGCTGCAACTTCCGATTATTTGGTGGAAAACAAACACGTTGTCTGCGAACAATTGTTCTGATACATTTAGTATCAGTGTATTTGTGACTTGTCAAATACGTTAATTAACAAAATACAGTTTCCTCATCATGTTCATAGAAAACGTCATCAGGTCAGTGACGTTTCCTTCAAAACGTATTTGCTGTTAAATTAGTTGGATATAAACATAGTTTCTAGCAGACAGGGCGGTGAGGTCAGTCTGCTGCTGTGGGCGTCTCCTGGCTTGAAAAAGTTAAAAGAAGCAGAGGCGAGTTTCAGCTCAGTTAGGAGACACTCTCAGTCTCACTGCAACAGGTAAATGTAGGGATCCGCACCAGTCATAAATTGTGTTGTTGTTCAGACCTATTCGTTAGATCGACCTTCACAGTGGGCGTGGTGAGTTTGGGGAATTTGCCGCATTTATTTTTCTGTGTTCATTTACTCTAAGCAGACAGTAAACTGTTATGTGCTAATGCAGCTGGTCTAACATAAGAAAAAAAAAAAAAAAAAAAAGAAATTTAAGACAATTTAAACTTTGGTGAGAAATCATAATGTTCCACACTGTCATAGTTTCATGTATTCTGTGTATCATCTCGTTCCAGCTTTTCATTGAAGCTGTATGTTTACAGTGACGGAAAAATTCAAAACACCCACTCCACCAACTGGAAATTTGTTAGATGTCTTGTTCATCCCTTTATGAAAATTTAGCCATAATCAATTTGACATATTTGTGATACAGTTTTAAAAAAGTTTACTGTAGGTTTGATCAAAATTTGACTGTAAAACCTGAGTTTATTTTGACTGTACAACTTGTGGATCTGTGGGTTTGAAGAATTTTAATCCCAGTATGTGAAGTAATTATTACAACTGTTTTATTCCTGCGCAAAGCAAGATCATGATCAACTCTACTCGTGTTTCATTTTTCACACTTGGTGCCTACTTTGACACTGGGCTTTTTAAATACTTTTTGTTCATTATTGTTATGTTGTTATATATTCTAATTGTTTGTGCCAACGTTTTGCTGATTGTGGTGATCTGCGTGAACAGAAGCCTACACGAACCTATGTACCTGTTTCTGTGCAGCCTGTTTGTAAATGAACTGTATGGTAGCACAGGGTTGTTTCCATTCCTTCTGCTTCAGATTCTCTCTGACATTCACACTGTTTCTGTTCCCTTTTGTTTCCTGCAGATTTTATCTGTGTATACATATGCGAGTATACAATTTACTAATTTAGCCGTCATGTCTTATGACAGATACCTCGCTATATGTTGTCCTCTACAGTATAACACACGTATGACACATAACAAGGTTGCCATGCTTATTACTGTAACATGGTTATATCCATTTCTTGCGATTTTAATTTTGATATTTTTGACTGCCCCGTTACAGCTGTGTGGGAACATCATTTACAAAGTTTACTGTGACAACTACTCCATCGTTAAACTGGCCTGTTCTGACACAACAGTCAATAACGTTTATGGAATATTTTACTCTTTTGCAACAGTTTTTCTTGTATTTTTAATCCTGTACACTTATATGAGGATTCTCAAAGTTTGTTTTTCTGGTTCCAAGCGGACCAGACAAAAAGCCGTCAGTACCTGCACACCTCACCTTGCTTCTCTGCTCAACTTCTCTTGCGGGTGTTTCTTTGAGATTGTACAGAATAGATTTGATATGAAACATGTACCTAATATGTTGAGCATTTTTTTGTCATTATACTGGCTGACATGCCAGCCGCTCTTCAATCCTGTAATGTATGGACTGAATTTCACCAAAATCCGCATCACATGTACAAGTGTTATCTTTGGTAAAATGTAAGCTTTCACACTCTGCCTGAAACAAACCTTTTCCAGTTAATATTTACTTCATGTTTTATGTACTTTATCTAACACTGTGGGTCAATTTTTCCATTTATTAAGTGTCCTCCCTGGTCCAGCTGACAACTCTGTAAAGACAACTTCTCTTACATGTCTGTCCATCCTGGAAGAAACATCCAGTGTCTCCCAGCTATCTCCTGCTGCCCCCACAGCAGAGGGATGTAGTTGGGATCTGAAGACACTTGTTTCCTCTGGGGGACTGCTCAAAGTCCAGAGGAAGAAACACATGACACTGGGAAATTGGGACATATCACCGTCCTGTTGGACAGAGAAAATCCAGACGCATTTGAAAGGAACATCATCTGACAGACACCATGTTCACCCGTATCATATCCAGAGAGTCAGGTGTGAAGCTATGAGAAAATGTGCAGGATTTCAACCTCCCTCTTTTGTTATTCCTCACACAGCAACCTCTGAAAATGTGTGGCTGTCATACCCGTGAATTCTGTGTCCTGACAATCATCCCCACTAGACCCTCACTGGGGGCGGCATCCCTCCGATTTCTGGGGTAAGACATTTGGGGAAATGACCCCATTGAGCCAGGTCAAAAGACCCCTCCCTCCCAGTTGGACCTGTCAAAAAAGGAGAAACAAACAGATGACAGTGCCCTCACTGGACAGACATCACCCTTCTCAGATGGACCTTTCGCACCCTAGTGTAAGAGGATGATGCTACTGGCAACACAGGTGAGGGACATTAGGCCCCTGAATTACAACCAGATGAAAGTGCAACCACCAGAGAAGGGCATTCGGATGCCTGCCTGGACTGCAAGTCCTTAAACCCCAGGAGGAGGAAGCAGGTCATATTCAGGTGTATGCGCCCTCGCAGGACACCATCCTCCTCAGATGGATCCATCCCACTCCATTTTAAGATAACTGCAATGCCACCGCAGGTAGGGGAAGCTATGCAGGCGCAAACACGAGGGCACTTCATTCAATTGGCTGAAAATTTGTCTTGGACTTTGAGCTGAGGACAAACGTCTCAGGAACACGTGTGTTTCTGATTCCACGCGACGTCAATCTGCATCCACTTTGGTGATTTTACCAACAAGAGAAAAGTAAATACACGGAGCAAACGCACTACAATAACCCGTTGAGGCTTAAAATGTAAATGAATCATATTAATTAATCAGTCCCAGCCAGTAAATGTCAGAATTTTTAAAGAAATGAACCTGTGAGTAAACTAGGAACGTCTGTAAATCCATCTGCATTGATCTATAAATGAATAAGAAGAATTCTGACAGTATCTGTCCACAGCTGCTTTATTCTTTATGAAAAGCTTCTCCTCCAGTTCATCAAATCCCTGATCACATGTTGATGAATCTGCAGCCTCTGATTGGAGAAGTGTCGCCTCAGAGCGCAGCGACGTCTCTGTCCACTTTAACTTTATTAGATCACAAAGTAACGCCATACAACACTACACACATCAGACTAGTCCATTATGACTCGGTATTCTCTTCTGTTGTATTCTGAAAAGATGATAAGTTGGTTATCCTCTTTTCACAGTCCAACCATAGAGAGGGGACGACACAACAAGTCCTGCTAACAACAGAGGAAAGAGTCTGTGGACACTACATGATAGGGTGGGTAGAGACAGAGATGCACTTCCTCTTACAAACATACTCTTGTCAAATATAATATTATCCAAGTGGAATACTTTAAGATATTATATATTTTAATCCCAAACTTCACAGAGCTGACGGCATGAAAAGCAACAGATTCTATTAGGAGAGAGACATCGGCAGACTTAGCTGCACAATACAGACTGGTGACAAATAAAAGGAAAAACCTGAATAAATGAGTGGAGAAACATAGAGAATGCCGATGCTTCTGCACAGGTGCACTGCAACATCCCGTCACGCTCCGGGGCAGGTAGAAAAATGCTGAGCAGGCCCAGTTGATCCTGATTCTGTATCAAGAGGAAAGGATCTGAGTGACCCCGTCAGCGGGTTCAGCTTCAGTCGCAAAGACTGCTCAACTGGCCGGTGTTTCAGTAGGAACAGTGACTAAAGCGACATCTGCACTTGATGTCACTTTTCGAGGACCGTGATGCTCGAGCATTGGTGTGATATGTGAGGAAAAACAGAAGAGCAAATCTTCCTCCGGTGAATGAGGATGTCAATGCAGGACGTGATCAGACCGTGTCAGGAAGAACCGTCAGTTGACAGCTACATGGAGAGGGCTGCAGTGCATGAACCCTCCTTACAAAGATGAATTCACTTTTGAGAGTTCTGTGGCGCAAAGACCACAGGCACTGGTCTACAGAGGTGTGGAAAAAAGTGATATGGTCAGATGACTCATCCTTCACCATATTCTCCACAAGGGGGCGAGTGCACGTGTGGCGTTACACCAGGAGAACGGTACAGGCCTGAATGCTGGACCCCTAAGGGAGGGGGTCTGGTGAATTGAGTTGGGTTTTGAGTTAAGTTTTATTGTTAGTCTCCAGCAGGGCTAGTTCAAGCTACTACTACAAGCTAACGTTATTGCTATTTGTCCACAGGTGGAGGGGAGAGTCAGTTTTATTCATTCTCTGACCTTCCACTGCCAAGGAGTTAATTATCACATTATTGACAGAATGCACTGTGACAACTACTCTGCTTGCTATGACACTAGAGTCAAGGACCTCTATGGACCCATTTACATTTTCACTGTATGAATTGGTCTCACAGTACTAAACCTTCACACTTACACGTTGTCTCTTAAAGTTTGTTTGACTGGTTCTAAAGAGACCGGACAACAAGCCTTCAGTACCTGCACACCCCGCCTTCCGTCTGTGCTCAGTTTTTCTTTCGGTTGTTTGTTTGAAGTATTACAAAGCAGATTTAATATGAGCAGCGTACCAGTTAGGTCGGCCGTCAACACCTGTAGCGTATGGACTGAATTTGACCACATTACGCATTGCATGTAAATGTCTTCTCCTCCGTACCGATGTAAGTTATTAATATTTAAAGTCATGTAGTTTGTTTTCTCAGCTTCAATCGCATGTTTCAAATCTGAAAAGCTGATGCTTTGACAATAGCATGTACGTGTAATGTGGATAACGAATGTGAAATTAAGCTTTAAAATAAATATCTACCTACAGTTGGTTTGAATCTGTGAATATTTGAATGACAAATTGTAAAGTTCGTATAACAGAGGAGATGCAATTTAATTCACGGAGGATGAAAATAAATAACACTCAGAATTAGGAACGATAAAAACATACATAACATAAAATAGCGCATTATATTTATTTACAAAGCACAACTTTCAAGACCCAGGCCACAGAGTTTTTCACACAAGGCAGCACATTAAAATTATACAAAGAAATTCTACAATCGAATACAAATCTAATTGAATGGGAAACTTTGAGGGAACAAAAGATATGAAATGGACTAGATGAATATGTAAAACCAATTTATGATATTATAAGAAATATACATACATTTCAAGTAAATGAAACTTCTAAAATCCAGTAAAAGCTTGTTTACAGGCCTTTTAGTTGGTCATAGTCTTTAAACTTACAGAGAAACAAGGTCCTGTCCTGATTAAAAACAATACTTTGCTAAGCTTCTCTATTTCTGTAAGATGAAAAAATGTGAAGTCGCTGCTTTGTAGCTTCAAGGGATAAAGGAGTGGTACACTGTGATGATTATATATATTACTGAATATACACACATACAAACTGTTGTGGAAGATTATCTACAAAAGACTCTGAACACAGTTAAACACACCAAGACACTGAGGGTTAAAGTGAAATATATAGTAAGTTACAGGCATAGCTTGGCTTATTGCCATTTATGGTGAGGCGACAGGCTGCCCCAGATGTTTGCCCCCCCTGGACTCAGAAACCTCTGTCAGGGGGCCACTTAGAGAGAGACTTGAAACATCTGTAGGAGCATCACCAGAAGCAAATAAATGATAAACCGACTGTTCTTTCACAATGCATTTATACATATACAGTACATAACATTCGTTTGTCCAAAGTGACTCCAATTTTTTCCATGAACACAATGTGTCTTGTTCTAGCAAATGCTGACCAGGGGCCACGGACCTCCGACCAACCCTACATCAGTTGCCAACCGGATCTACCACCTGAGCTACAGAATAATTCAAAAGATGCTCTAATCACACGAGAAATTCTACATATGGTGGTTTGTAATGCAGGGATTAACGCTACACTACACTGCACCTTGTATTTTCTGATGCTTTTAAAGGTTTTTGTGAGTTAATAATATTTTCAAGGATCACTTTACGATCTCACAAAAGTATTTTTCATCTGTGTGTCAGACTGTTTATTTAGAGATGGAATTACACGTGTGATTCAAGTCTTTCAAATATAAATCATCTAAAATCAAGTACCAGGGTCTTTACACGAGCCTAAGTACAGTACAAGTAAATGTACCTTATGATGCCTCAGCTCCTTTTATGACAATGTACACACTTCTCACACTTCATCTTAATGAGTGTTTCTAACGCCAGATTATGATTCAGAGTAGCACAGGCGGTATCAAAATGTACAATGGGCCGGCTTTTTTAAAGAATCTCTGGGTCCTGTTCACGAGGCAGGGTAGGATGGAACGTCAGAAAGAGAGGCAGATCTGCGCAACATCGACGCTGAAGCGGACGTTGTATCGGACCGTTGTGCTGAAGAGGGAGCAGAGCCAAAAAGCAAAGCTTCCGATTTACCAGTCGATCTACGCTCCGACCCTCACCGATGGCGATGAGCCAAAGGATGAGATCAAGGATACAAGTGGCTGAAATTAGTTTTTCCCCGGGGGTTGGCTCGACTCAGCCTTAGAGATAGGGTATGGAGCTCTGACATCCACGAGAGACCCCGGGGTAGAACTCGAATACGCTATAAATCTCATCCGGTTGGGGAACGCTTCGAGAAGCCCCCATCAGGAGCTGGAAAACGTTTCTGGGTAGAGGGAAGTCTGGGCTGCCTCGCTTAACCTGTTCCCACCACGACCTGAATCCGGATAAGTGGCAGAAAATGGATGGATGGATGAAAACATGAGTTGACCAGTGAAAGACAAATTTAATTTCCACCCTAAACAAAGAACACAGAACACTTTAAGCTTGCGTCAAACAATTCATATGTCTTCAGAGAAGTTGCTTAACTTAGAGTTATTCATCATAGTTACAGTGAGGTGAAAATTCTTATTGTGGATCTCCCAAAACTGACCACAAAGAGAGACATTTGTGCGCACTTTGCTTTGAGTTTTGAGTCTTAACATTTATCAAAATCAATAAATACAGTCGTTATTACCAATAGATTCAAAGGCCTACTTTTTGCCTCACTTGTTGAACTGACAAAATCTGCATGATTAGATATCCCACATTTTGGCAAAGACCAGACTTTTACATATGGTACGGATTTTGGACAGATTCAGTCCATACATTACAGGATTAAAGAGCGGCTGGCATGTAAGAAAATACAATGATAAAAATATTCGCAACATGTTGGGGACACTCTTCATATTAAATCTGCTCTGTACAATCTCAAAGAAACACCCACAAGAGAAGTTGAGCAGCGAAGCAAGGTGAGGTGTGCAGGTACTGACGGCTTTTTGCCTGGTCTGCTTGGAACCAGAAAAACAAACTTTGAGAATCCTCATGTAAGTGTACAGGATTAAAATTAGAGGAATGATGATTGTAAGAGAAGTTGCAACGAGTCCATAGATGTTATTGACTGTTGTGTCAGAACAGGCCAGTTTAACGATGGAATAGTTGCCACAGTAAACTTTGTCAATAATGTTCCCACACAGCTGTAACGGGATGATTAAGGATATCAAAACAACAACTTCAAGAAAAGAGGATAACCAACTTAAAGCAATTAGCATAGAAACCTTGTTATGTGTCATACGTGTTTTATATTGTAGAGGATAACATATAGCGAGGTATCTGTCATAAGACATGACGGCTAAATTTAAAAATTCTACACTTCCATATGTATACACAGAGAAAATCTGCAGGAAACAAAGTGAAGTAGAAACAGTGTGAATGTCGGAGAGGATCTGAAGCAGAAGGAATGGAAACAACGCTGTGCTACCATACAGTTCATTTACAAACAGGCTGCACAGAAACAGGTACATAGGTTCGTGTAGGCTTCTGTTCATGCAGATCACCGCAATGAGAAATAAATTGGCACAAACTATGAAAACATATAGAGACATAATAACCACAAAATATAAATATCTTAAATCACCTCTGTCAAAATAGGCATTTAATGTGAAGTATGAAATCTGAGTTGAGTTTACCATGATCCCTCTTTCGGCTTGTAAAGCAATCATAACACTGTTTAGAAACTGAAGTAATTCTACGAATCATATTACATCTCTATAAATATTTAAACTAAACTAAATGACAGTCAGCTTAAACATCAAGCACAAACGAATAGTATTCATTTTCCAGAGCAATCATAACAAACACCGTACTCCATTCCCATTGTCTTACATAAAAATCAACAGAATGCTTAGAAGAGAAACAAACACAGTTTATGACATTGCATTAATCCTGACGTTCATGTACTGTCCTGCCGTGCTGCAGTCCTCCCTCCTAAATGAACTGGGACCAAGATTCTGCTTCTTTAAGACTTCTCAAGTCAGGGAATGATCTCATCATCACCTTTATCTGTATACACTGATTGGTGCTGATTTCTAATGGATGGAAAATCAAACTTCTGAGCCTAACCCAAAGCCTAACTCATGGGTTGAAATACTGAGAAGACAGTACAATAATAGAAAGAGGTATTTTTGTTATATTTACTTTCTTGACACTGACATTGAGAAATATGAACTTAATATGTGATCATATGTTTTATGGTTGATACTGTAGATATTAGTATTGGGATGTAGGCCCCCTTCCAGGCACTGCGTCCAGGTTTGGGCGTCGACCTCCCTTCCTCAGCGGTTTATAAACCAATCCTGAGAGGGTGATCAGTCACCCATCACTTAACCGTCAGAATGAATCTTTGGCGGCCCCTCTGTGAAAACCTCCAAAATTCAAGACATTGTCAGAGTGGACAGTTGACGTGTTCCCCTAAAACCATGAAAGCGTCTGACAGGATCTCCCATGGCAAACTGGACTTAGGCAACAGGCAAGACCATAAATAAAGTGAAGACCCCAGTGGTAAGGCCAGAATAGGACTGAGTTAGCTCTTCGGGATGTAGGAAACTAGGGTCCCCTTCTGGACCGAGGCCTCAGCCTTGTTGATGGGTTTCTCTTTGGCGGGGAAACAGTCTCTATTATGCAGAAATGTCTTTACTTAATTTCTATCTGATAGAGCTGTAGCTAAATTTAAGGAACTGATTCCATCAGTGCTGAGCCATGTTTCAATATAACAGAGGAATCCTATGCTGACTTTAGTCCCTCCCAAATTGACCATCTTGTTGATAGTGCTGCAGGCTCAGTGGGAATGACACTCGACTCTGTTGCCCCTCTAAAAAGGAAGATAATAAAACAAAGGAGGTTAGCTCCATGGTTTAACTCCCAAACCCGCATATTAAAGCAAACTACTTGAAAACTTGAAAGGATATGGTTTTCGACTAAACTGGAAGAATCCAGCTTAACCTGTCATGATGGTCTTCTAACATATAGGACTGACCTCTGTAAAGCCAGAGCAGCCTATTACTCTTCATTAATAGAGGGAAATAAAAACAACCCTCGGTTTCTTTTCAGCTCTGTAGCCAGGCTGACAGAGTCATAGCTCCATTGATCCATGTATACCTATAGCGCTCAGTAGTGACGATTTCATCAGCGTCTTTAATGATAAAATTCTAACTATTAGAGACAAAGCCACCACCTCCTGCCCTCAACCTGCACCGATTTATCTTCAAACACAGGAACCTTAGAAACAGCTGTAAAACCTGATGTATATTTAGACAGTTTTTCTCCATCGACTTTCACCAACTAACTTCAACGACTTCTTCATCTAAACCATCAACCTGTCTCTTTGACCGCATCCCAACTAGGCTGCTTAAGGAAGTTTTACCCTTAGTTAGCAGCTCTTTACTAGATATAATCAATATGTCTTTATTAACAGGCTATGTACCGCAGTCCTTTAAAACAGCTGTAATTGAACCTCTTCTTAAAAAGCCTACTCTTGATCCAGATTTTTCAGCCAACTATAGACCCATATCTAACCTTCCCTTTCTCTCTAAGATCCTTGAGAAAGCTGTCGCCAACCAGTCGTGTGACTTTTTACATGATAATAGTTTATTAGAGGATTTTCAGTCAGGATTTAAAGTGCATCATAGCAAAGAAACAGCACTGGTGAAAGCCTGCAAATAATTTCCTAATTGCGTCGAACAAAGGACTTTTCTCTGTACTTGTCTTGTTAGAGCCGAGTGCTGCATTTGACACTATTGACCATCACATCCTATTACAGAGACTGGAACATTTAATTGGCATTAAAGGAACCACTCTAAGCTGGTTTAGGTCCAATTTATCAGATCGATTTCAGTTTCTGCATGTTAATGATTAATCCTCCATATACTCAACAGTTAGACACGGAGTTCCACAAGGTTTTGTGCTTGGACCAGTACTATTCACCTTATATATGCTTCCTTTAGGCAATATTATTATGAAACACTCTATAAACTTTCATTGTTATGCAGATGATAATCAATTATACTCAATCATAGCACTACCCTGGCCTGCAGCACCACCGTTAGAAAATCTCTGAGTTCTCTTTGACCAGGATATGTCCATTAATTCCCACATAGAACAAACTTCAAGCTCTGCCTTTTCTCGTCTACGTAACATTGCAAAAATCAGACACATCCTTTCTCAAAAAGATGCAGAAAGACTAGGCCATGCTTTTGTTACTTCTAGGTTGGATTATTGCAACTCCTTATTATCAGGCTGTCCCAACAACTCTCTAAATACTGTCCAGATGATCCAGAATGCTGCAGCACCAGTACTGACAGGAACTAGGAAAAGAGATCACATTTCTCCTGTGTTTGCTTCTCTGTACTGGCTCCCTGTAAAATCCAGAATAGAATTTAAAATCCTCCTCCTCACCTACAAAGCCCTCAATGGTCAGGAACCATCCCATCTTAAAGACCTCATAGTACCCTAGTACTCCAGTAGAACACGGAAGGCTTACTTGTGGTTCCTAGAGTCTCTACAAGTAGAACGGGAGGCAGAACCTTCAGTTTCCAGGCTCCTCTACTGTGGAGCCTTCTTCCAGTTTGGGTCCAGGAGGCAGACACCCTCTCCAGGTTTAAGAGTAGGCTTAAAACCTTCCTATTTGATAAAGCTTATAGTCAGGACTGTCTCAGGTTGGTCTTGAACCGTCCCTTAGTTCTTCTGCTGTAGGCCTAGACTGTCGGGGGACTTCCCGTGATGCACCAAGCTCCTCTCTCCTCCTCTTCCTCTCCATCTGTACACATTCATATCCCATCAGTGCTTGTTAATAACTTGGCTTCTTCTCTCTCGTAGTTTTGTGCTTTCTCGTCTCTCCTCCTGTCGCTCTCTGCAGGTATTTCTGCCCCTGGTGCTGCAGAGTCTGGATCTGTGAATGCAAACCACCTTCTGCCCCCATGATCCTGCTCAATACCCACTGCTACGATTATTATGGGTACAACCTGGAGGGGGCTGGGGGCAGGTCTAGACCTGCTCTATGTGAAAAGTTTCCTGAGATAACCTCTGTTATGGTATATAAATAAAACTGACTCAACTTGACTTGGACCAGGGAACATCCGGTAGAGGCTGTGATACATACAGCAAGATTTTCAACTCTCATCTCCAGAGGAAATTTTCTTTTTTCCAATGAAGATTAGGTACAAGAAGTCTGGATGGGTCATGTGTAAAACGTGCATGAGATGTCAGCTGATAGCTGCAGCCAGAAGTTTTCTGATGCCTCAAATGGCAAGAATCCACTGGCCATGGGATTTTGGGGTTATTCCTGCAGTCAGGCTTGTTTTGCTGAGAGTCCCCTGAGAGAGGACCGGTGTTGGCGGGCAAGTAAGACTGTCTACTACACAAGTCAACTCCCCTCAGGACATCCAGCCCTGGCATACATTAAAGTTCAATCTTTCATGGGTATATCAGCAGTCCCCAAAACATGTGTAACCATATACTGTAAGTATGAGGCTCCTGTTTCGCTTTCCTGACCTTTTGGTTTCCAGGAGCAGTCCAACAATCTGTGGCATCTATGCAACCAGCAGACCCTTGGTTGTGGGTAGACACACTGTTCCCACGTGATGTCTTCACAGGCCAAAGTGGTTCTGAGTAGTGCTGACCCTGTGTGTCAGGATGTCTAATAACCAAGTGGATCCAAGAGGACTTTCTATCAGATTCTGATCACATGGTGGATCATCATCATCATCATCACAGGAGAAAAATGTGGTTTTTGAGGCAGATGGCCTATGATTCCTGTCTTGGCATTCTTAGCCTCACCCTCATTTATTATTTTCTGGACAACTCGAAGAGCACCTCATTCTGTTCTGCTAAACAATATGCATATAAGTTGTTAAAAGCTTCTGGCCCTGTGCAACCTTTTTTTAAGTCAGATGAAATATTGTATGTTGTGCATATTTGCCAAATCTTGGTTCTTTGCGATTCAGATGCTACAAATGATCCTCACCTTATCCCATCTCTTCTCTGTATTAATGATGATGAGGAAAGCATTCACTGGCTGCCCGGCTCTGCCTCTGTTAGGTTCAAAGACTAATACTGTAACGAAAGCTTACTAAAGAAGGCGCCGTCTCAGGGCCGCGGTCTAACACTCCAAACCAATGCAGCACGTTATTAACCATCATAAAAGACACACAGAAGAATCTGTTATGTTTATGGAATGCTACTGCATCGGCAGGTGTGAATTAGTTTCTCGGCTCATGAAGTTTGTTTAAAGTTTTCAGCGTTGTCTGACAAACACAAGAAAAACAATCAAGCACTCAACATTTCCCACTGATTCCTGTTTGAGCTCCGGTCATGATGTCCATGTTTTTTCAAATTTCATTGCTGGAGCTTTATTTCAGTTCATTGCATCCCACATATAACAGTGAAGTAAGACAACTGCAGTTCTTCCTCTCTAGATCTTTTTTAATAAATTCAACATTTTCAAACAAGATAATGTTAAATATCACTTTTGATATCACATCTACAAAGTATCACTGCGACCAGCCAGCATTTTATAGCAGAGGACATGTTTGCATGTATTTCGTATTTTTGACATTTGCATTCCATACATGATAGGATTCAAAAGTGGCTGTATGATGAGAAAGTACAGAGACAGAATGATTCGCAGCACACTGGGTACACCGGTCATATCAAATCTGCTCTGAAGTATCTCAAAGCAGCAACCAAAAGAAAAGTTGAGCAGAGACACAAGGTGAGGTGTGCAGGTACTGACGGCTTTTTGTCTGGTCTGTTTGGATCCAGAAAAACAAACTTTGAGAATTGTCGTGTAAGAGAAAAGGATTGGAAGCAGAGGGACCACGATGGTGAGAACTACACCAAAAAGTCCATAGATGTTATTCACTTTGGTGTCAGAACATGCCAACTTAACAACTAGGTAGTTATGACAATACAAACTGTTTATGATGTTTCCACAAAGCGGCAAACGGATGTTTAAGGATAAAGTCACCAGAAATTTCACAAAAGAGTACAACCATACCACAACAATCAAGACAGCAACCTTGTTAGACGTCATACGTGTGTTGTACTGTAGAGGACAACATATAGCAAGGTATCTGTCATAAGACATGACGGCTAAATTACAAAACTCTACATTTGCATATGTATACAAACAGAAAATCTGCAGGAGACAAAAGGGAACAGAAACAGTGTGAATGTCAGAGAGGATCTGAAGCAGAAGGAATGGAAACAACCCTGTGCTACCATACAGTTCATTTACAAACAGGCTGCACAGAAACAGGTACATAGGTTCGTGCAGGCTTCTGTTCATGCAGATCACCACAATCAGGGATGAGTTCAAAATAACTATAAAAATGTAAAGCAAAGCTGTTATCATGAAATACAAGAATCTAAAAGTTCCTACATTTATATAAGTACTAAGAATGAAGTAAGATAAAGTAGAGTTTACCATCATTCTTGTTTTAAGTGAGTTAACAGTTTACAAATTGCAAAAAGCTTGCTGCTCATATTTGAACCCAAATTGAATCATTAGTTCTAATTAAAGACATTGTTCTGAATAACACAGGCATTATTTCATATTTGCTGAGCTTTACACTGACAACACTTCTTCACTGGCCGTTATTTAAAAATAATCAAGTGTGCAGACAAAAAAAAACAACTCACAAGCGACATTAATTTACCATTTACTCCCCTTCCTCACGGAATGTGCAAAAACCTTTAAAAGGATTTTTTTAAAAGACACACAAACATACACGGTACACACTGTTTTACATTTGTCTCCTGTTGTGTTGCGGACTGCTGCAGTACCTAAGTGGAGGCTGAAGCGATATCTGCAGCTTTATACCTCGTCACAACACCAGAGCCACCCCCCTTTCCTTTACTGTTGCCCCAACTGACGGGACAGCCCAGCAACTACCAGCCACACAGGACATGAAACAATCCTCACCACTCTGGAAGTAAGAGAGAGGAAGGAAGCGTGTTGCTGAGGAGGTGACTGGAAATTGCCATATTTTTATAAAGAGTCATAACATGTTTTGAGTATTGCTCTGCACAAACAAGTAACTACGGAACGTCGGAGTGGAGGGAGGAGCCGAAGAAAAGCAGGGAGAAATTCTTCAGTAAGTGTTGAGAAAAGCAAACCTGGGGGAAGGCACCGACACCTACCAGGAAAAAACAAAAGAGGATGCGCTTCCTTTGTGCCGTGAATCGAGCCTTCTTTTCCCCGGGACATTTCGTACCCAGTGTCAGACAGAGCTGTATAGTTCTGCATAGCTCTGACAGCAGTAGAGTTACGATAACTTAATCTTCTTATCCCACCTCTTTTTACCCTTCACTTCTCAAAATTATGCTCAGGGTTGATGAGTTTTAGGGTTCGTTCCTAAATTGGATTATCAGAAGCTATGCTAGTATTTTATTACATAAAGTGCAATTTTAAAAATTCACAATTTCCCATTGAATCCAGTCTAGTTTCAGATTAACTTTTGCCACGTTTTCTTCAAATTCATCACTGGAATTTTATTTCCATATACCACATAGCACATTATCCAGTGACAGTAGGACACTGTCAGGAACATTTTACAAAGATGAACAAATGTTTCAATGCAAGATATTATAAATTAGGGGTCATCTGATTCTCGGTCAGGCCGTTCGTCAGAGCCAATCTTCAGCATTTTAACAATTATCGGAATCTTTTTTTTTTTTTTAATCGGATTGCCGATATAATCAATATAAAAATGCGCTCTGATGTAGCCGCCTCTGTCTGTGTGTTATCTAATTGGTGACACATCACGAGTAACAGCCTATCAGCGCTGACGGCTACTGCCACAGACGGGTGCAGAGAAACGCATTGGCAGACTGAAGCGTTTCCAGCTGGCGCCCCGAGCTGTGTTTTGAAGGTAAGGCGGCAGATATCGCAGAAGTTGCAGTAAACATCACGATCCTATGATCTATTTCTATGATGACAAATATGCCCAGTGAAAAATGCCTGAATAATACATTTTGATGCAGTGATACACAGTTAACTATAACGAGATAACAGAGTTTATTTACGTAGCGGTAACTATGCTGCTCTTTGAGTAACGTTGGGCCCAGTTCGACAGGAAACTATTAGGTTTTTTAGAGACCATAATGCGAACGTATCATTACTCGCCCGTATGAGTTTTCACGTTATAGGTAGCCGATGCTCATAATAACCCAAGCTAATGTTGAGCGTGGAGGAGCTAACTTGAACGCGATAGCGAACGTCAACAAGTTCATTTGTTGGTCCATAATTTAGCCAGCTGACTAGCGAACTAATGCTGTTCCTAGCACGTCACTTACCAGGGCCCGTCGTAGTTTCAGTCTCAACCCACGAGTACCAGCAACGTTGCTGAAGTGTGTCCTGAAGCTGTCTCTGACTCTGTTTCTTGTAGAGAGGTGCAGGATATTGTTGTCAGAGACCTTAGACATAATGGGACTGCATCTAAGGCCTGTGTTAATCCACTGCATAGGGGGTGTACAGCTGTCCACGTTGAATAGTCTCGTCTCTGGCTACTGGACGTATTGAGCTATATTAACCATTATACTGACGTAGCCTAGTTTTGAATGACAGGTTCCCTACGATCACGTGTTGTTAACGTACAACATTTCAAGCCAAGTAAAGCAGCTGTGGCTCAGGGGGTAGAGCGGGTCGTCCACTAACTGGAAGGTCGGTGGTTCGATCCTACAAGTGTCCTCGTATCATTGGTGTGTGCGAGTCTGTGTGTATGTATAGAAAAGCGCTGTATGAATGTGTGTGTGAATGGGTGAATGTGGAAGGAGTGTAAAGCGCTTCGAGTGGTCAATAAGACTAGAAAAGCGCCACATACGTGCAGTGCAGTCCAAATAAAGGCTTTCTAGAGCTTTTCTGTTGCTGCTCAATTGGGACTACTAATGAACAATCAAATATCAGAATAAATCTAAGTTTTACTAGTTTTACTCATTTTTACTTTATTTACTTTATAAAACGTTGGGGAGCTCTTTGTTTATTTATTAATTAAAATCCCCGTTAACTTTATAGAAAATGCTGATGGGGCCTCCCTGCACTTTTTATTTCAAGATAATGTTGAAACGCTCATTTTGATTAAACATATGCTTAAAGGCAGTTGAACGTAGTTTTGTGTTGCGTGTGTGTGATTCTAAATTTCGACACCAAGATTTTCGTTTTTATTACAAATGTATATCGGTTCCAAATATAAGTTATCGGTTCCCGTAATTACTAATAATCGGTATCGGCACTAAAAAAAAAAACACTGCTCGACCCATATTGTAAATGATTTCCTGAGACTTTTTGATGTCAACATCAAATCTCTGTGACCAGTTGCCATTTTAGAACAGATGTTTACATGTGTTTTATTTTGGACACTGGCAATTAATTAGCTGTAAAAGACATAATTTTTGAAAAACAGTGACATAATAATATTTTGCAGGTATCACACTGGCACCTCGTTAACACCGTTACACTGGCCTTTTCCTGACGAAATGATCCAAAGAGAGAAAGGACGGAAAATCCCACAAGCAGCCCAAACATCCCAGTTACTCCCCTTTAAATCTGTGAATGACACGCGATCGTAACAAACACAGTTCAGCGTTTATCACCCGTTGTGCCGCAGACTGCTGCGGTATCGTCTGTCGCTTTACTTGCGTTGCTTTATCGTCCTCCAGAACAGACGAACAACTGACCTGTACACCGATTGATTCAGCGTCTTAGCGAACTCAAAGGCAAACAATCTGGTGATGGCTCGAGGTCAGTGCAACAAGTCAGTTATGGTAAATGGTAACTGGACGGCACTTACATAGAGGCTTTTCTAGTCTTATCGACCAGTCCAAGCGCTTTACACTACTGCCACGTTCGGCCACACTCACACATGCTGATGGCACAACCACAAGGGGCAATTTGGGGTTCAGTATCTTGGAACCAAGGACAGTTTGACATGCGGACTGGAGGAGCGAGGGATCGAACCAGTAACTTTCCAGGTGATGGACGACCCGCTCTACCTCCTGAGCCACAGCCGCCCAACACACTGAGGTGTTTTCCAGTTTGACCACTCTATCAACAGGATAACAGTGTTTGTTCCTTCAAAACTGTTACAAAACCCTGTTAGAAAAATAAATTAATTTAATGATCTGACAACCCTGTGGTTAAAAGGGTTTCTGCAGGGTTAACAACTTTGATTTGAGAGTTTTTGAGGCCTTTTAACACCACGAACGATGCAATTTCAGTCATACCAGTCAAAAAATGATTGAATAGAAACAAGTAGGGACAATAAGGCTTACAATTATTTATTAAGTGCATGAATCTATTGACATTTACTCTATCACATTATCATCCATACGTCCCAGCTCTATATAAATATACTGCAGTTCCTAGTTACAATCAATCAATCAATATGATCTGGACTCAGATAAGTGGATCAACCAATTTAAAATGACTAATTAATTTTAGCTCCTTGAAGTTTTTGGTAAAACTGACTCATTCGGAGCTGATGATCTTCTTCCTGTAGCAGCAGCAGTGACAGTGTTGGTCACAACCAGACCACTGCTGCTGTGGAGAAGCAGCCACATGTAACCAATGACACCTTCTACGGTTGAAAAATGTTCAAGACCTTCGTAAATGAAATTCAAGACTTCTGCTTCCCTATAATGGCCTTTTAAAGGGAGCTAGATTCAGCGCTTTAAGACTTTTCACAACCTGCAGATACCCTGGGTTCAGGTTTGGTTAGGTTCCCTTTACAAAAACAACTGGGCTAGGCTTAGGGAAAGATTGAGGTCCAGGTTAATATCACTACTTCGCTTAGATTAAGGGACCTTTATTTTCATGGCTACATTAACCACCACTTGGTTAAGGTAAGGGAACAACCGTGGTCGTGGTTAAGAGAAAGCCACATTGACCGTCAATAGGAAGCAGGGAACAAACAGTGGTCTCCTGCGTTAAAGTCCAACATTGCTCCAGATGGACAAAGGCAAAATCTCCCACGGCCACTAGAGGGCGCTGTCATGCGAAGGTAAACAAATGTTTTTTGGGGATTTGCTGGAACAACTGATGCTGGTGTTTTTTCTTCAGAGGATATTCTCAGTTAGTCAGACTAACACGCCCTTCAGTGAGGAGAGTCAAAGACGAAACTAAAAAAGTTATCAGATGTTGGTCAAGGATGTCCACTATCTCCATTATACTTTTTCCATTTCTATCGAACCTCTCGCACCTGCCATTCACCAAAACATTAATACCACAGGCATACGAACAAAAGACAGTACCATCACATCAGTACTTTTATTTCCACCTGGCTGTCACCTGGTATTTCTTCATCCTCTTATTTAAAAACATTGATCAGTTAATGGTAGCAGCCTAAATAATCTCTAAAAGACCAAATGATCAATCATCTCAAACGCAAATCATATTGCTGTGTGTAAACATTTAGTTGACGCATCTCAACATCCCCTACAGTTTGAACAAATCTACAATAGAATTATATCAATATGTTGTTGGAAGCCACTATAGAATTTATGAACAAAAACTGCATTTTTAAAATAATCTCAATTTCCAACTGAATCCTTCCAAGCAGGTGAACTTTTGCGTTTTATAGTTTATTTGAAATTCTGTACTCAAACATAATTTCAAATCACCACATTCCACATTAGTCAGGGACACAGAGTCAGTGTCAGGGATCTTTCCATTCAGTCACAAATCCTTTGATCAGCAAATGGTTAAAGACAGAACTCAAATACACAGAATATTAATCCTACAAACGATCCTTGTAAAAACACAATATTTTATAGCAGAGGACATGTTTGCATGTATTTCGTATTTTTGACATTTGCATTCCATACATGATAGGATTCAAAAGTGGCTGTATGATGAGAAAGTACAGAGACAGAATGATTCGCAGCACACTGGGTACACCGGTCATATCAAATCTGCTCTGAAACATCTCAAAGCAGCAGACAAAAGAAAAGTTGAGCAGAGACACAAGGTGAGGTGTGCAGGTACTGACGGCTTTTTGTCTGGTCTGTTTGGATCCAGAAAAACAAACTTTGAGAATTTTCGTGTAAGAGAAAAGGATTGGAAGCAGAGGGACCACGATGGTGAGAACTACACCAAAAAGTCCATAGATGTTATTCACTTTGGTGTCAGAACATGCCAACTTAACAACTAGGTAGTTACGGCAATGCAAACTGTTTATGATGTTTCCACAAAGTGGCAAACGGATGTTTAAGGATAAAGTCACTAGAAATTTCACAAAAGAGTACAACCATACCACAACAATCAAAACAGCAACCTTGTTAGACGTCATACGTGTGTTGTACTGTAGAGGATAACATATAGCAAGGTATCTGTCATAAGACATGACGGCTAAATTACAAAATTCTACACTTCCATATGTATACAAACAGAAAATCTGCAGGAAACAAAAGGGAACAGAAACAGTGTGAATGTCAGAGAGGATCTGAAGCAGAAGGAATGGAAACAACCCTGTGCTACCATACAGTTCATTTACAAACAGGCTGCACAGAAACAGGTACATAGGTTCGTGTAGGCTTCTGTTCATGCAGATCACCACAATCAGGGATGTGTTGGCCATAATGATTATAATGTATACAAAAGCGGTTATCATGAAATACCAGTATCTCATATTTCCAACATTCAAATAAGCTCCAAGAATGAAAAAAGATAATGTTGAGGAAGTTGAATTCCGCATCATTGTTTACGATGAAAAAATAACTACAAATGAACAAAACAGCCCTAAACTTACCAATTACTTCCCTCCTTCACTGAAGGTTTAAGGACCTTTAAATCTGTAAATGAAAGGTAATCACATTACACACAGTTCAGTATTTGTCACTTCTGTCTTGTGCAGCAACACCCGCTGCTTTACACCTTTTCAGAACAAAGGAATAGCAACAGGCCAGTCCCATTTTATCATCAGGGCTCACACATTCAGCGACCCCTCCACGAATCGCCAACTTCCCTACCCCCATGAACCTATAAGTTGTGTTGTTGGGGAAGATAGCTCCTGGTAGAGTCACCAAGGCAAAATGGTCCCAGGTGACAGGTCAGACCAATAGAGATTCCAGAAGCCTCATGAGCCAACAACAAGCCCGATTCTTTCACTTGACCTTGGCGTTTGCTGGCTACACCTAGCGGTTGCATCAACCACCATAGGGCCTGGGTGACTTTAGCCTGAAGGGATGGCACGGGGCCGCTGCCTTGTGGGCCTACCATGTGCAACACGCTGCATCCGGTAGGCAAGCAAATGCAGGGGTCCTGGTGTGCTGACCCAAGACGAGAAAATCTGGTTCTAGAAAGGTGCAATGCCGCGTCTATGATGAGGAAAAAGTCACATTTTCGTTGTCTTGGACACTCAGGTAAAGAAAAGAGTTGAACCATCAGCTGATCACCACCTGGTGGCGAGTTGGTTGCCGCCAGACACACCTGGCGAATCCAAACAAGCAACAAGAGTGAACTGGGAATGTCTAACTGAGACACCTCAGCCTCCACGAGCTATTTAACTCCCACCTCCAGAAGAATTTCCCTGAATCCCAAAGGGGGTTTTTGACATGAAATCTGAGTGCGCCATGTTCAAAGCCTCCATTATGGAGGCAGTTACTCTATGTTGTGGTCAGAGGGTCATTGGTTCCTGTTGTGGCAGCAACCAGAGTAGCCGTTGGTGGACGCCAGCAGTGAAGGAGGCTGTTAAGATAGAGACGGAGTCCTTTTAGACATTGTTGACCCAGGACACTCTGTAAGCAGGTATTAGTAGGCCAGAAAGGCTGTGGCTTCTCTGACCATTCAAGCAAACACTTAGATGTAGGAGTTCAGGGAGGACAGGGAGAAGGACTTTCAGTCTATTTACTCTCGCTGGAATACAGGCAAGGTCGTGGGAGTTTTCCCATCAAATCTAAATGTCTTTTGTGGACTTGTCGAAGGCTTTTTGCTTCGTCTCCCGGGTATTTGAAGGGTGTATTGGAAGAGTATAGGATACTGGAGCAGTTACAGCAGGTTTGTTTATCAGCCTGCTCTTTTTAACCTCAGTTATTACCGGCAGGAACTGAGTGAAGACTTTCTGGAAGTATTCAAAGAAACCACTCAACACGGTTACTGTGTAACTGGCTGCCGAAAAATATTCGGCAGAGAAAAGGAAATTGTATTTCCATCCCCTTTCAAAAATTAGGTTTTAATCACAATGAACCATTTGATCAAAACACTCAATAACTCACCCTTCACTTCTGTTAACTTATATCAAAAACATACAACAGTGTTAACATTTTAATGATGACGTTTTTTCCCATTCAGTTGCATTTTAGTAATCAGCACATTTCAAGGTACGACATTGTGAATAATTTGCTGACACTTTATTGTACCTACACAGTATCTCTATGACCAGTCAACACTTTATAGCAGAAGAGATGTTTAAAGGTTTGGTGTATTTTTGACATTTGCATTCCATACATGATAGGATTCAAAAGTGGCTGTATGATGAGAAAGTACAGAGACAGAATGATTCGCAGCACACTGGGTACACCGGTCATATCAAATCTGCTCTGAAGTATCTCAAAGCAGCAACCAAAAGAAAAGTTGAGCAGAGACACAAGGTGAGGTGTGCAGGTACTGACGGCTTTTCGTCTGGTCTGTTTGGATCCAGAAAAACAAACTTTGAGAATTGTCGTGTAAGAGAAAAGGATTGAAAGCAGAGGGACCACGATGTTGAGAACTACACCAAAAAGTCCATAGATGTTATTCACTTTGGTGTCAGAACATGCCAACTTAACAACTAGGTAGTTATGACAATACAAACTGTTTATGATGTTTCCACAAAGCGGCAAACGGATGTTTAAGGATAAAGTCACCAGAAATTTCACAAAAGAGTACAACCATACCACAACAATCAAGACAGCAACCTTGTTAGACGTCATACGTGTGTTATACTGTAAAGGACAACATATAGCAAGGTATCTGTCATAAGACATGACGGCTAAATTTAAAAATTCTACACTTCCATATGTATACAAACAGAAAATCTGCAGGAGACAAAAGGGAACAGAAACAGTGTGAATGTCAGAGAGGATCTGAAGCAGAAGGAATGGAAACAACCCTGTGCTACCATACAGTTCATTTACAAACAGGCTGCACAGAAACAGGTACATAGGTTCGTGTAGGCTTCTGTTCATGCAGATCACCGCAATCAGGGATGAGTTCAAAATAACTATAAAAATGTAAAGCAAAGCTGTTACCATGAAATACAAGTATCGTAAGTTTCCAATGTGTAAATAAGTTCCAAGAATAAAGTACGATAAAGTTGATGAGGTTGAATTTAGCATCATTTTTGTTTTAAGTGACAAAACAAGCACAGTGTACAAATATTAAAAACGTTTCTCATCCACACCCCCCTCCCCGCCGAAGAAAATAATTTCTTTCGCTGAAAGGCATCATTCTGAAAAAGTTATTTTTGTTTGGCTGAGCTTCATTCTGGCATCAGCACTGCCTCATGGACATTGTATTTTAAATTGACTCAGTGTAAAGATGAAAAAAAAATACACGTAATCAGATGCAATGGGAACTTACCCAGACATAAACTCCCCACCCTTAATGATTGTTTAAAGACCTATAATCAGAATTTGCTGGGGTTTGACACCTGCTGTGCTGCAGCCTGCTGCAGTCACCTCTAACTGTCAACTGCAGCAACACTTGCTCTTTTATACCCTTTCAGAACAGAAAAACCAAACAGGCCAGCCCTTTGTTACGTAGGCGACAATAGTGAAGAATGATTTCACTTATTGCTTTAATTTCAATGGAAATGGAAATTCTTCTGAAATCTAAAGAGACACTTTATTAAAGTATGGTTAGATTGTGGAAGATGATTAATGTGACAGGAAATAACACAAATAATTACTGCTACACAAAATGTGAAAATGTTTGTTTGTTTTTTTCAGGCTTTTACTGATTTTTGCTTTATACTTGTGAAAAACTAGACAGTTTTACCTCTTGACTCGAAAAGCTATTAAAATTACACAATCTTAAAGGAAACATCAGTCTTTGGTTCAGCTGCTGACAGTTCAAAAGCAACCTGAGACGAGATTGCCAGTTGGCATTTTTTGGCTCTAAAGGGTCACAAGCCAAAAATAGTAGGTCCCAATGATTAAAAAGTGGTCTCACATTTTTCTGTAAGGGTTATTCGACATTGATGCCATAAATCTCACAAGATAAACATAAGGGTGAACAATACATGAAAATGTTAAATTTAAAGACCCTGGGATAACATATACAAAGAAAATAAAAAGCTCCAAGAACATACCCTTGGGATATTCCATACTTCAGCAGCATCAACAGAAACTGTAAATTTTCTGTTTGATAGACGAGATACAAACCTACTGAACAAATTTCATCTAATAGAACCGATTGGGTCTAAATAAATGTGTTTTATGTTCCTACACGCTGTGGCTAAGGTTCGGGGTAGGTTCATGGGTCATGGTTGCAATACTAACCACGTAGTTAAGGTTAAAGAATGGTGGTGGTCAATCATTGACTGTTGATAGGAAACAAGAAGCAAACAGCCGTCTCTGGTGTTAAGGTCTGATGTTGATAATGAGCCTTAGAACTGTGTTTATCTCATTATTAGACTCAATCGGCTTCGCTCGGGGTGTAAATAAACCCACCCACTGTTTTCACCGAACCCTCAACCTTGTTCTGACTTATGGCATCGAAATTGCACACATAGTCTTTCCACAGAATCCTCTTTTATCAGACCATTATTTGGTAACTTTTGAATTCTTGTTACTGGACTACACACCATTAGGCAGAAATGTCTTGTCTAGATGTCCATCTAATGGTGCGGCAGCTAAATTTAAGGAACTGATTCCATCAGCGTTTAATCCACCGCCATGTTTCACTATAACAGAGGACTCCTATGCTGACTTTAGTTCCTCCCAAATTGACCATCTTGTTGCAGGCTCAATGAGAATGACACTCGACTCTATTGCCCCTCTAAAAAAGAAGATAATAAAACAAAGGAGGTTAGCTCCATGGTTTAACTCCCAAACCAGCATATTAAAGCAAGCTACTTGAAAACTTGAAAGGATATGGTTTTCGACTAAACTGGAAGAATCCAGCTTAGCCTGGCATGATAGTCTTTAAACATATAGGAAGGGCCTCTGTAAAGCCAGAGCAGCCTATTATTCATCTCTAATAGAGGAAAATAAAAACAACCCTCAGTTTCTTTTCAGCTCTGTAGCCAGGCTGACAGAGTCATAGCTCCATTCTGTTCCAGGTTTCTACCTGTTAAAGGGAGTTTTTCTTGCCGCTGTCGCCAAGTTCTTGCTCATGGGGGGATGTTGGGTCTCTGTAAATATAACTATAAAGAGTCTGGTCTGGACCTGCTCTACATGAGAAGTGCCCTGAGATAACCCCTGTTATGATTTAGCGCTATATGAATAAAATGACTTGACTTGACTTGACCCTGACCTCTGTGGACTTCATTTCTTTAAAACAACTTCCCGTCATCCAAGAGTCATAATTCCTATGGCTGCTAGAGGGCGCTGTCACTGAACGTTCAGATGTTATTTTTTCAGAATGCCAAATGCCAAAACAAAAAAAATCTAACACAGACTTGACAACCTCTCAGAATATCCATTCAAGCAGGTTTGCTAAGGTGCAGATGGAGGGTCCAGCCCTTACGTATAACATATATCGCAGACAGGTGGCTGAACATGATAGGAGCCCCTGACTCAGAGAGTCATGGTAAGTAACTAACGAAAGACAATCTTCAGGACAGCACACGTACGCAAGGATAAACCCAACAGTGACAGCTCATAGTGTCTTCAGATTCTACATTAGAAAGAATCTGGAAGTTATTGACCACTAAAACTGATATTTTCCGATGCTGAGGAAGACTCACATGTTGTCCATCCGGAGGTGTCTGAGGGGAGGTCATTATCAGCCCTCTGTGGACCAGTGAAACCAGTGCTGAGGGGTGCTCAGGCTGATTGGTCTCACTGGTTAACAGCTCCGACTATAATTTGCTTCTGAGGGAATTAGTGGAAACTGTGGCTAGTGTGAAGATGCCTCGGGGACAGACATGTTGACGCGCTGAAATGACCTTTGACCTGAGAGACTTCATTAATGAAGTCTAGCTTGATGAAGTAATCTAACACCTGAGGACACGACAGGCAAAAGTTTTTATTCGTGATTAATTTAGATTGTCTGTCAGGAGTTTAAAGCTTGCAGAATCCATGTTTTCATATTAACACATCTAGTTTTGAATTCTTACCAATCCTGCTGCTTTTTAGACTCTTTAAGCTCCTGTTTGGGTTTCACGAAAAATTTACTGTTATTTCCTGCTTATCAAGCTTGTAGAATTAGCTCATATGGTATTGTGATTTTTCTGATCATTATTATGATTTTAAAATAATCACTAATAATTAGATGAGATAGGGTTTGAGGCATAAGGTAGTCTGGACACTCACAGACTTAACGTTAATGACAGTTGCCTCTACAGCTGGTGAAGTTGTTGGTTGCCGACTAAACGTTTCTTTTCAAACAGCCTGTTCCAACATTATTGATGTAAAAACTTAACTCATGGGATCAGAAAAATTGTACTCTTTCAAAATGGGATTTAAGTCACTAAAAAAATATATATTTATTTATATATATATATATTTATATATTATACACCCTTTAAGAGACATTTGCAAATGTGGTTCCTGGCCTCCATTGCCTCCAGGAGGGGGCGCTACTGGGCAGCAATGTCCTCACACACCGGTGTTTACTAACAGTTCTCTGACAGGCTGGGATTCAGATCCTGGGCTGGATCCAAATGGCCACTCTCCACATGATGTGATGAGATGTTGTCATTCTTCACGGGTGATTGATTCAACTCCCGGGACAAACTTGTCCTGGTTGTAGTTTTCACTTTGTTCTTCTTAACAAATTCTTGCTCTCCTTCTGAACTTCTTGAGACTCGGGAGAAACTGTTCATTCAATATTTGGGTACAAACCTGCATTCATAGTGCCATCTATAAATGTCACCTCCCCGACACCTTCTGCAGTCATGCAGCCCCCTATCAGCACACTCCCACCTCCATGTTTCATGGTCGGCACTGAGCGATCACTGTGGTGGTCCTGAACAGGTCTAGACCAAACATGCTGGACCCCATTTGATCCCAACTAATTTATTTTGGTTTGATCTGACTACAGAGTGTGCTGCCAGCATTCATTAGGCTTCTTTTCACCAGTTTCCTTCAGATAATCCTTGAGCCAAGTCAGAAGCACTTATGTCTGTTTTTCAGTTCAAGGTTGTGTAGACAGTGAACTGTGTGTGGCGTCCTTTCTTTTGAGGACGGACACTCCTCCCCCTGTTATTGGTATTACGGCTCATCCTGTACTTCCTAACCAGTGCTGCAGCTGTTTTTCATGTTCAGTCGCCTACTGATGCTCCTGAACTCTCTCCGCCTTTATGAAGTCTCACAGTCTGGTTTCTGACTGTTCAGGCAGTTGCTCACCATGTGGAGCCGCGGTGCATTAGACACAACCCAGACCAGCACTGAGGATGCTGAGGTTATCTTATTACCTTGTTCATGCAATTAACCTTAACTGGAAATCGTAAGTGTACTCAGCTTTTTGTTGTATTGAGGTTGGACTTTGGGGCCAGAATTTTCAATGTTGTCTACTGAACCTGTTTGCTTTTAATTATACATAAGATCAAATACCCGACACTTCAACTGAAAAACAATACAATTATTGTTTTGAATCATGTAACTTTTTAGTGATATGGCACAAGGGTGTACTCAGTTTTGTTGTGTCCTGTAGGTTTCTTACCGGTGTTCCGGTTCCAAACACATGCAGGTGAAAATAAGACTGAACTGCCCAGAAGTGTGAATGGTTGTCTTTTAGCCCCACGACAGATTGGTGACCTGTACACATTTACCCCTTTCTATGCCCAATGTGAGTTGGAATGGCCCCCAGCCCCCTGGAATCCTGAGGAGGATTACCAGGTACAGAAGTTGAATGGACGTATTAGGACGGTCCTCAAAACTCACGGGTACCCCGAGGTGAGTGTTGGAGGGGCACGGCCATCTTCATCATGCCACTATTCAAAAACTTCTCTTCAATTTTTTGTCAGTTGCTCAAAAAACACGTTGGGGTCGGAGGATCGATCCCTCCGTAAACAGACAGGTGGTGTGAGGTCGAGCCGGCACAGGATCCTTGATCATCACCTCCGCTGTCTGAAGGCCCAGCCCTTTTCCAGTCTCCTCAGTGGGGGTTTCAGACGTTTCACCAATTACTTCTCTAGTCAAAGGGTCAACAATAACGCTATTGTGAAGAATGCCGGTTGCAAATGTACGAGTCAGCGGTTTGCCACCGATGGACCTGCTGCCATCTGCAGCCACTACTGAGCCAGATGAGGGTCTGACTGCAGTCCGGTGGCGCTTCTACAGCCGTCACAAGCACAAGTTCGAACCACTGCACCAAAATTGAAAAATACTAAGTAGAAGGTTAGAAAAAAAACTGCGTAAACTCCTGTGAATGAAGGACGGGTGCTGGGGGAGGTAGACCGCCCCCCTCTGATTAGAGGGTGTCAACAGTCTTTTTTTAAGTCCCAAACTCTACGTTGACTCTGTGTCAGCATTGGCCCCGCAAGGTTCAGGATGATCTAAAACAGCAGATGGCGTGTTGAGCCATTTTCAACCCATCAACAGCAGCACTGATGTGTTTCATGTCAGTACAGTCTCATGGTTAGTTTACAGCTCAAAAAGCATGTTTAAGTCTGCAGAACCTCTCTAATCATATAAATGTTCTCTGGTGAGGCAGGACGAAGCAGAAAAGGTGAGCAAACAACAAAGACTGAGAACAACCAACTTTTTACTAAAGTAGAAAAACAACTTAGCCCGAGGACTGTAGATCGGCAGTTTGGCTTTGTCTCGTAAGAGGACAAACATGGATCCACAGACAAGCGAAGTGGTTGGATGCAGGACAGAAGAACTTCAAACTTCTAAAGTGTAGTCGAGTTGAGCGAGGCCTACTAGCGAGGCCTAAAGATCCTTGCTGTCAGTTTCCAGGTGTCTAAAGGCGGCAGAGCCACTAAGGCGCACGTGCACGCCTCACCACGTGCACGCCTCACCTGGTGACCTACGCGCTGGCCAGTAAAACCTTCCCGCGCGTGCTCAGAGTGATCATGTCGATGGAGGGTTTCCTGCCGCCGCCGCTGCCCGACCCGCTGCTCCACGGCCTCAAACTGCCGGACATCAGGAACAACATCAGACGAATGTTTCAAACAGCAGGCTGCGACCTGAATGTAAAGCACGACTCAAACGTTCAGGGCTGCGTCTAGTAGGTCATCGGCCACAAACTGACTGACCGGGCTTTGAATTCAGAGGTACATTAAGATTAAAACTGTCCTCCCGGGTCCACTCTGGAGAAGGGATATGTGGAAGAGGGTTTCTCTCTTTCAGTTTTTCTTTATCTCCATCCAGGCTCTAGGCTCAGAGGGTGTTGGATATTGGGCTTCATAAGAAATCAACTCTACCTGACCTGTGTAAACACAAGGGTTGGAAGGAACTGTCTTTATTAATGCTGAGACCAACCCCAAAGAAGAAGTCATGTTTTCTGGTACTGTTAAAGGTTTGTAATCAAAGCAGCAAACCAACCTGTAGAGTCACCTGCATCATCCAACCTCGACTTCAAAACAGGTTGATGTTCTGTTTTGTACTGAACCGGATCAAATAGAGGACGTGTGTGACATTTAAATCATGAGGCAAAAAATGGAGGCAGCTGTTTTTACTCAAGTTTACCCAGTTTACAGACGTTTCATGACATAACGGTTAAAGATTTATCTGTCACATGCTCAGATGTGCAGTGAACTACAAAAGCTTGTGTTTACAATTAAGAAGAAGAAGAAGAATGAGCAAAGGTAACTAAGATGTTTTGACCCAGCGACTGTAAAGAACTCAGGCCGCTCAGTGAATAGTGACATAAATGGAATGAACTTGATTTGTATAAACACAAAGATTTAAAAGGCGCAGTCGTTTTAATGCAGAGATGAAGTTGAACTTTTTAAGGTTTTCTAACGCTGTTAGATGTTTAGTTCAGATATTTATCATCCCACAGCAGGAGAACATAAAACGTTAACACAATAAAGACACAATAAAAAAAGTGATGATGACGGGATTTTTTTCTGAAAGGTTCTTTACATGGTAAAGGTTTGAGACTGCGGCAGGAAAAAAACAGGCTTGTCACAGTAAATCACATGCTTCATCACAACGTTTGATTAGTTGAAGAACGGTTCATTTATTATTTGTACTCTGGGAAACAGTGATTCATGTGTGTGATTCATAAAAGTATTTCATCAGAGAAATTTTAATAAATAAGTGGTGTGATCATGCTCAGAATTCGTGTTTGATCTTCTGAGTGCAGATGAAAATACAGGCCAAGGACGGCTGAAGGCCAGAAACCGAGACTTGAGTTTCTCTAGTTTCTCCAGAATAAAATCAACCAGGTTGCCTCACTGATCTGGTAAAACACTACAGACCCTCCCAGGTGCGCGCTGGTCCTACACCTGCCCACTGATGCACACCTGAAGTGCCAACAGAGCCGATTCTTCACTCAAACACTGGGGCAATTTTGAACTTAGATAAAAGTAAAAATCCTGCAGATTAAAATCTATTTGGCTTCAAAAGTCTGTGAAATGTCAGAGAGCTGGACCAGATCCTCCAGGACTGCAGCACAGAGAGTCTCTGAACAGTCTCTGATCGTCTCCTCTGTCTGCTCTCGTCAGCGTGGAGCTAAACTCTCCTCGTGATCTGGTTTCTCTGAGGAACCTCGTCCACCGGCGGCAGAGCGCCTCATCCCTGTTTCTATATTCACACGTTATAAAGAAATCAGACTGTTGTTGTTTTTCTCCTGCGGATTTAAAGGTTTCACGCAATGAAACAACTTCTCTGATTGGTTATTGCTTCTCTGATCAATCACGTGATCAGCTGAGTGTTGGCTCTAAGTAGGAGGAAGTGGCTGATGAATGCGTCTCACTGCTCAGACTCAGACCGCAGCTCTTTTACTGTAGAGTTGTAACTACTAGTCAGGTCGTTCCGGGTCCCAGTCTGGGTCCGGGTCCGGGTCCTCCACGTCCAGTGTTCAGAGGATTTAAATTTTCCATAAACGATTCGGGAGCTCTCCTGAGATCCTGAAGCTTCGGGTGTTGGTTCCACGTTGACTCGGGTGAGCAGAGTTTACCTGACGAAATGATGCAGAAGAAACTGATGAGTTCACATGTGTAACGGAGACAATTGAACTTTACACAATGTCAGGTCCAGAGGTCCAGAGAAATGCAGGCAAAAGGCTCCAACACCAGTAAAAGTCTGAGCTGTAAAAACAACAGGGTTGATCAAAACTGAACGGCGCGTCATCGTATCGTCGAACTAAAACACTGTGAAGGAAATGAGAGACTCTTTTATGGCCTGCAGCTGTTGGCTTCATGTCGTCTGACGAACCGGCGCAGACCCAAGCATGAAAGAGCCTCTTTACGTCAGTGATACGATAACTAACGTCGTAGCATCACCGACATATTTAAAGCTTCCCGCTTTAAAGATACGCTGCTTCACTAATGACTGTTGACTGACGACGTACAATTGTTCCCGAAGACCGTGGCACAGTCCTCACTGTAAAGCACAGGAAACTCAGCCATGGTTCGTTAACTCAACGCTTCTACAGACCTTCAGGTCTCGTCGGCCGCACAAAGAGCTTCACGCCACACACTCACGCATACTGATGGCCCGACTCAGGGCTCAGTACCCTGCCCAAGGAGGAGGAACCGGGGATCGAACCACCGACCTTCACCTCCTGATCTGTAGGAGCGAACGTGCTCGTTGTGTCGATCGTAATTTTCACAAAACCCCAGCGGAAACGTTTCTGTCCGACTACAAACAAAAAGGCTTCATGACTAATGACGACGCGCATCAGGCCAGATGTGCCAGATGTGCTGGCGTGTTTAGACAGCGTGTGGTGATGGGTCCATCTGTACTAGTGTGTTTCCATTATCACCAGGTGTTGCGTGGCTGTCTTGTGATGTCACTGCTGCTCAGGTTGCGACACTTTGCTTCTGATGAAAACTCGGATCTGAGTCTGGGGACCCTCAGACCACGGATCGGGTCTTATCGGTGATCAGTCAGATCAAGGACGCGGAGCAGGTGAAACCCACGGGCTGACGCGCCTCCGGTGACAGGTGACACACGTCGGGCCGAACTGTGACCAGGTCTTACCTGCCCGGGCGGTTCTGATGTCGTCGGCCTTTAAATCGTGATGAGCTCGAGCTGGATGTGATTGATTATGTGAACGGGAATATTTTCAGTGATCAATAAACTGACCGGAAACAAATGATTGTTACAGTGGCATCCGCTAAAATGTCAAACCTTCCTCCTCTTCTTGATGTTTTTTTTTAAATAACCAGCCGCTGTACTAGCGCCACCTGCTGGTGCGTATCGACCCTAAATCTAAACTGACAACATTGACGGTGATCAATAAAATTGATTGTAATTCAATAAGATCGAGATGATCAGGAGCGGGAAAGTGTTGCATGTTCTTGTCAGATCTGTAGAAAACATCACGAAAGTTAAACTTTCATTTCATCTGAATCTCGAGCTTCTTCTTCTCTTCCTCTGTGTCCTGCTTCCTACCAGTCACTTCCTGTTTCATCACTCTTCTTCTGCTGTGAGTTTAATTCATTTCCTCTGATTCCAGCGTGTCCCATTTTTTCTCTCCTGCATGTTTGTCTTGTTTCCATCAAACTCTCCTTTTCTGAGACCTGAGACCTGAGACCTGAGACCTGAGACCTGAGACCTGAGACCTGACCCCCACACAAACACACACCTGTGATGACGTCATGAGGCCACTCACCCTGTCCAGTTCTCGTCCCCCACAGAAACCAGTATAAGGAGCAGTGACGGTAGAACCAGGAAGAGGAAGGTGTGCTGTGTTTTCAGACTTTTCCTGTTCTAAAGAAATCGAGGTTAATAAATGTTTTTCACTGTGACTTTTTCTAGAGCTGATGAAATCTACCAATGAAATGACTCCACCAACTCTTACGTCTCCTTCACCTTCACATTTTCTTACATATCTTCTCATTTTCCTTTTGAATTACACCTTTCAAACTGAGCTTTTGCATTTTCCGTCATCGGGTTTTAAATTTCGCTTTTCATTTTTGCCGTTTCACAATATTAATCGATCATTTTCATTTCCAGTCTCCTTTTTTCTTTTTAACTTGTGACTATGGCCTGAAACTGACATATTCTTATACTTTATCTGCCTTTTTGCTGTCTAATTTGAATGGATTCCTCGCTGAACGGCTGGTGAGACTGTGAGAATGGATAAACTATCAGACACCTGCAGATTTTCTTTCAGGCCGCTCTGGTTCTGGAGCAGGTCTGGTTTTGTATTCTTTTGTGATTCGTCCCGTGCTCGGTTAAAGAAATCGGAGCTCTTTATTCGAGAGGTGAAACGTCTTTATTCATAACCGGTGTTAGATACAGAGTCAGTCTGGGTCTGTCCTCGTCCTGCTTTCGCCTTTGACCCCGACCACAACAATGAACTAAAGTAACATAAATGTCGTCTCTGTCTGAGACTCAGAATCTTTAAAAACATACTGATCATGAGCGTCCAGAGCCAGATTTTAACAAACGGAGTCTGTCCACTGGAGCAGGTTTTATTCTGATAGCTGGACACAAACATCAGGTCTTCTCCAGTCCTGTCAGACGGTTTGTTGTGGTCCTTCAGGTTGTGGCACAGTGAAAGCTTCAGGAGTCAGGAGGCCAGCTCCTATTCCTGCAGGACATGAATGTCCTCAGCTCGTCCTCTCATGACTGACGCCTTCAACCGAATCAAATCTACATCTGCAGACCTCTGACACCCCCCTCAAGACTGAACTGGACTCTGCTGCTCCATCGTGTCTGCTCACATCGTCTCTTCTTCGTGTCCTTTTTTAAACAGCGAGCCAAATCAGATTCAGTGTTCACATGTAGACAACTCCACGACTACACGCTAACATTGGCCTAAAGGCTTTTGGCCTAAACGCGGGACGCTCTGTGACTCTCCATCACTGTCCTCCTGCTAGTCCTGGTCCCGGTCTACCTCTCAGCGCTGATCTTGTACCGCATGACAAAGTAAGCGATGAGCCTCAGCGAAAAGAAAAAGACGGCGAGCACGATGAAGTCCAGGTAGAGTTTGGCGTCCAGCATGTCCAGCTCCTTCAGGATGGCCTCAGACTTCTGGAAGTGACAGGTGTCGTCCTCGTCACAGTGAAGATCCTCTCGATCCAGGCCGTAGATGGACAAGATGACGCCCTCAAAACCGTATCTGAAACACAACGGAGGAGGAAGAGGAAACGCGTTTAGAATGCGGTCACCTGAGGGGAAAGATGAGGGTCTGGGGCCCTGGACATTTAGGTTAACCAGAAATACTGTGATGAAAAACCAGACCAGTTCAGTACATTTTCTATAAACCTGCCCAGGACACGACCTTGCTCTCTGTTTCAAAGAATGATAGAGAAAATAATTTCATGTAACATTTGAATTTTTGTTTTGTCAGCCTCGTTAGGCAGGTGTTGGCCAGTCCATGCCTGGTCCACCTGCCAGTCCATGCCTGGTCCACCTGGTCCACCTGGTCCACCTGGTCCACTCTAAGTCAGTATAAAAAGTGTTTGCTGTTGTGTTTGTTGTAACAGCAGCTCTGGATAAAACCAAAGAGAAACAGACTGAGTGACACCTGACGTAGGAGATGTAGGACATCCACTGCAGGTACCAGGGGATGGTGTCGAAACTGACGAAGAACCCGGAGAACAGCAGAACCGGGATCGCTGTGACCGGACCGACGAACGTCGCCACCTGCGGGAAACAAACACACCTGAGTGGAGTCAGCAGGTAAACACTCCCGTCTGCGAGGTCACACAGCTGAGCGAAGACAAAGATAAACTGGCCTGCAGGGAGGTAGAGGCGGCTCCGATCAGCAGACCCAGGCTCTGAGCGACCAGAGAGGTCAGGACCCCCAGAGACAGGAATAGGAAGAACCGGCCGGCGTCCGGAGGCTGAGCCGTCATCCAGTACACAATACTGCAGTACACCGCCGGGAATACCACCTGTACAACAGAGGATACAGGGTACAGGACAGGATGAAGTATCACAAGCCGTTCTTACCTGTAAACGCTTCAGGTCTGTGCTCGAACTCTTCGTGTTTCAAGTCTGAACATTCGGTGAACTCAAACTCAAGTTTATACGTTCGGCTTCCAGCTTCTTTTCACAAACTGTGAGCGGAGAAAACACTCTTGGAACAGGAAACTGATTTCCATTTAGATTTGGAGAGAGTCTGTACATTTGAGTTTCTGAACCTAAGCGAACCTTTTCTTTCGAAACCTAGAATTAGAGAATTAGAGAATTACAGAATTAAAGTCTACAGGTGCAAAACTTTAGGAACTTTGTTGTCTTTGGCTTCACCACACTGTTAAAAACCATCCAGGACAACGGTGAGGACGAACAGCAGGGACACTGTACATGTAAATAAACACATTAGAAATAAAGTCAAAAGAAAGGGGGACATTCTAGTGACATTTACAGTGGGCTGTTCATGAAGCTCGCAGTGAAGAAGAATCTACAGTGTTACCATAGATTAGTTATTCCATTGTAAAGTAGAGCTCAGCAGAGTTCAGTAGAGTTCACTAGAGCTCAGTAGAGATCAGCAGAGTTCAGCAGAGCTCAGCAGAGATCAGTAGAGCTCAGTAGAAATCAGTAGAGCTCAGCAGAGTTCAGTAGAGCTCAGGAAAGCTCAGCAGAGTTCAGCAGAGATCAGTAGAAATCAGTAGAGCTCAGCAGAGTTCAGCAGAGCTCAGTAGAGTTCAGAAGAGATCAGCAGAGCACAGCAGAGATCACTAGAAATCAGTAGAGCTCAGCAGAGTTCAGCAGAGCTCAGTAGAGCTCAGGAAAGCTCAGCAGAGTTCAGCAGAGCTCAGCAGAGTTCAGTAGAGCTCAGTAGAGCTCAGTAGAGATCAGCAGAGCACAGCAGAGATCAGTAGAGATCACTAGAAATCAGTAGAGCTCAGCAGAGTTTAGCAGAGATCAGTAGAAATCAGTAGAGCTCAGCAGAGTTCATCAGAGCTCAGTAGAGCTCAGCAGAGCTCAGGAAAGCTCAGTAGAGTTCAGCAGAGTTCAGTAGAGCTCAGTAGAGATCAATAGAGCTCAGTAGAATGCAGCAGAGCTCAGCAGAGTTCAGCAGAGTTCAGCAGAGATCAGTAGAGCTCAGTACACCCTCAGGAACACTATCAGTAGGAGCCAGAGTCCTGGTCTATGCAGTTCGGCTGACATTGGTCTCATACTGTTTATTAAGTATAGTTGTTCTGGTCATTTCACTATGTCCTGGATCAGCAGAAGTGGATTTGGATTCGACAGTGAGTCAGCCTCATCTCACCTGCAGCTGCGTCACCTGTACTGGTGTACTGGCCTCTTTTCACTGGTTTTTTAAAATGCTTTTATTCTTTTTTGAAGCTCTGCATAGACCAGCTCCAGACCCCTCAGACCTGCTGACCAATCACTGCTCTCCGTTCCACCCAGCCCCGTTAAAATCCAAAGGTGATCGAGCGTTTTCAGCTGTCGGCCATAAACTGCTCCATTAGGGTTTTATCCAGATGTGCTTTTCTTTGATTCATTTACTTATATCCTCTTATTTATGTCTGTGTTTATATTTGTTCTATAAATAAACTGACTTTGTTGAATTTTTGTTGAATGTTCGTCATCTGGAGATCTGCCGCGGACTAATGTAACGAGACTGAGTAGAAAAGGCTTCCCTGTTTCCGTGGTGGTCAAATTATAAAACGTCCCTCTGTCTGATTCAAGAGGTTTTTCGGACTCCACGTCAGGGGAATTTCAGGACGCATATCACGAGATCAAACATCCCCGATTCGATTTCACATGTGGATCTTTGTTGCATGTCATTTTTCCTCCTCTCTGTCACCACGACAGCGTTTGTGCATTAGTGTCCTGGTTTTGAGCCTTATCCTGTATTTCTCGGCGTTTACGTGGAAAATGAAAAGCCTGGTTGATCAGGACAGTGCCCAGGTTTGTGATCGTCTGCCTGCAGGTGTGTCCTGGTTCTCGACACCCCAGACACTGTGTTTCCTGTCTGTATCTTCACCTTGACATATCTCATAAAGGCAAAACGCCAAAGAAAAAAAAGTGAGGACATCCACATGACAAAATGTCTCAAATTCAACGACAAGACCAAGTTTCTCCTGAATCTGGGGAACTCAGCTTCACGGAGGCAGAGGACGCACGGAGAGGGGAGCCGGTTTCTGAGTCTGACTGAGTCAGTTCGTGAAAACAAACAGCTCAAACTGAGAGTTTTCAGCCTGAACGCAAATCTGTAAATGTATGAACAGAAAACCTGTTGGAACATTATTCAAATACTGCGATAAACTAACAGATTGAAAGCAGACTAATCCGCAACAGGAGGCGAAACACACCAGAATGAACTCGACTTTTCTGAAACGTTTTGGTTTTATGTCTGCGAAGCATTTTGTAAACTTGATTTTGAAAAGTGACGAGTATTCTTAAAGGATTCCCTCATATACTGGAGCGTTTACGGAGGAGCGGCGGGAAACTGCCTGTTTCCAAAATAATCCTGACCACGAGCGTTTCTGAACCGTTAGGCAGAATAAGGTTACCTGAAAGGGGACGTCGGCCATGGTTTTGGCCAGGTAGTAAGCCTTCAGACTGTACCAGTAGTTCAGGTGTTCCCTCAGAAAAACTCCCATCTCCAGAGGAACTGAAACACAAACAGGCAACCTGTCATTTAAAAGGCAAAAATACCAAATCAAACAGCTCCTAACACAGATAAACAGCGGAGAGCAAATCCAGTAAACCTGCCAGTTTATGGATCTCACGCCCGACGGAACCTGGTGAAAGACAGAGACGGTCTGATGTTGGGGAAACGAGAGGAGAAATGAAAACCACTTTAAATCGTTTTTCTGGTGTCAAGGCTGGAGATGCTTCATAGAAACCAGGCTGCGTATAAAACATGGCGGACTCACATGTGAGCACTGTGGGCATCAGCGCAGCGAACATCAGGAACAACATGGAGAAGAACAGGAACCCCGAGTTACTCAGAACCTTCTTGGCCTCGTTCCCGATTCCCAGGTACAGCAGACCAATCAGAACGCCGATCCCGATGTGAGACGAGATCCTCAGGTGAGTCAGCACCTGCTCGACCAATGACAACAGTCCTCACTACAACCGTCACCGCAGTGACTGTAAGTGTCCACCAGGTGCTGCTGTGTATTCTCACCGAGTCTCGGAGGATGCTGAGGAACGTCCTCCTGAACAGGATGGAGAACTGGGTCATGCAACTGGCTGAGAAACTGTGACAACCTTCAGACGACGAACACTCCTGGGAGAGAAGGACACACTGGTGTGTGACGATGAAGATGCGGACACTTGTATGCTGCATTCATATCTATACAAAACCACTTCCAGTGTAAGCAAAGGTTCAGAAAGATCATGTTTTGAAAACGCTGCTAAGATCTAAAAAACGAGGATATTTACTTATATCGAGGAAAAAGTTGGATCTGAATAGACAAAGATCTTTTGGTCTCAATATTTCAAGCTGGGTGTATTAGAGCTTTCAGGGTAAAACAAAATTCCCAGTTGTAATTGACACTTTTTGTTGAAAGTATGAATGAGCTGTACAGATTAAAGCCTCTGTCAGAGAATATGTCATTTAATATTGATTTACAGTCGTGATTCAAGTCAGTTTTCTGGATACTAAGTGGAGAAAATGAAATAAAACAGACAGGCGTGAAAAATCTGTCAAAAATCAGGACAGTCTACAGTGGTCTAATGCACCCAGAGAGAATACAGGCAGATGTGTCTCAGTATCAACTCTGCAGTGAGAGCTCACACCTTAAACAGCGAAGCATCTGGACAATGTCTCGGTGTCTGATTTTAAAGGCTGGATTGAAAACGACACACAGACCGAACCAGCTTCACGCGACGTCCTCGTTGCTCAACGCAGACCTTTTGTTGTCAGAGTAACTTTAAAGCTGATAAAATCACATTCAAACGCTACGTCCCAGCTTTAACCACAGTGATTTGGCAACGAGCAGCCGTGTTTCTCACAACCTTTATTTTGGGAAGGACCGTGGCGCAGTTTAAAATGTGAGCTGATAACGTTTTGGTGAATCTGACACCTGTAGATCTCTCAGACCGTCGGGGCGTGTTTGTTTTTCACCTCCTCTGTGCGCTGCCACAGGAACGGGTGGTGGTTCGTGTCTCCGTTCAGCTCAGTCTGGTAGTCCTTCTCACACTTCCTGTCCTGAACAGCCTTCACCAGTCCGACGGTCTGATCCCCGTACTCTCCAGACGCCACCTCCATCACTGTGGAGCAGAGGCCCGTTAGTGAGTCGGCGGCAGTGGAGGCAAATCAGCGTGAGTGGAGGGGTTCAGCCGGGTGGTTCTTACCGAAGTCAGCGGGGTTGTGGTAGGTGGGACAGTTGAGTCCGAGGTCTCTCAGGTAGGGAACCAGACTGGAGACCTTCCCCCTGTAGATACACTGGCCCTGACTCAGAACATAGAGCTGGAACAGACACAAACAAAGGTCACGTTCATCACGTGTAATAAGCTAAAACTGATGAACACTTTCGGATGCGGTTCCAAACAGATCGATGTGGTCTGCGGATCCTCCCACATTCACTCCTCCTCGCTCCAGGTCTCAAACTTCCTTTTCCCTGAGAACGTCATCCACAGTATTTATCATAATTTTATTTACTGTTAATTTCAATGATATTTACGTTTTTCTTTCGTCTTTTCTTCCTTAACAAATGCTCTGTTTGTTGCTTCTCTCTTTGAGTGTGTGTGTCGTTTGTGAAGTGCATCACTTTGCTCATTTTCCTATGACATGCACCGTATTTTACAGTTTTATCACCTCCGCCGAGCAGGTTCTGTTTCCACCCGTGTCTGATGGTTTGTTTGTCAGCAGGATCACACAAAAAACTACTGAGCCGATTTTCACTGAACCTGGTGGAGGGAGGGGACCCGGGCCAGGGGAGAACCCGGACGGATCCGGATCCCTTGCTACGAATCTGAATTTTTTTCCTCTGAAGTCTGGCGTGTGTTGTCTGACACTGGCCTCGGCGGACTAAACTCTCCTGGCTTATTCTGTTCTGCGCCAGAGTTTCATGAAAAACATTCTTAAAGCTGAGATTAATTGGCAAAGAGACTTTGATGTTGAGATTAACGAGGAGATGTGGCAGGATGTGATCCCAGGTGTTGCTGTTCTGTAAAGGAAGCAAGAATTCAACTGAACCTTGGTCTGATATTATGGATCCTGATGACTCAGGACTTGATATTTACGGTTCAGGGCTTGGATCTGGGACCCGAGTGAGTTTGTACTGTAGTGTAGCGAGGTGGTCCTGCAGCGTCTCTAATTGAACTACAACACAGATGTAGTTGTGTGTGCGTGTTGTGTCTATTTGAGACCGATCACCTTGTCGAAGAGTTCGAACAGTTTGGCGCTGGGTTGGTGGATGGTGCAGATGACGGTTCGTCCTCCCTGAGCCAGAGCTTTCAACAGAGACACCACCTGGAAACAGGACGAGCTGTCCAACCCACTGAGACGCCAGGGGACAGAGAGACAGGGAAGACAGTCGGTGTTTGGGTTGCGTTGTTGCTGTTGTTGTTTTCACTGCTACAATTTTTCTCACACTGGCTTTTGGAAAATTGACTGAGACCGAAGGGAGATCTGTGTAAACAGAATCATTTCTGATCAAGTTTTCGAAGTTTCCAGATTACGCGTTGCACACGTCAACCCCACATCCTGGCTTGAACCATAAGCCGGTTCAGATCCAGGACACACCTGTTCTGCGTGAGGACAGGTGGCTCAGGACGGAGCTCAGCCAAGTCAGAGACATTTCATTTTACTTTCAAGTCACAGAAGGTTTTACAATCTGTACAACATATACACCCTCTATCCTTAGACCCTTGATTCAGATGAGAAAAAACTCCCCCAAAACCCATCTAAGAGAAAAAACCAATACCAGAGCCATCAGGAAGAGCAGCCCTGTCAGTCCTCTACCAGCTGCACAGGTCCTGGTCCTGCGTAACCCCTTAGCATCCAGTTTTTCGTTTGCCCTTAAGTGTCACGTGAATCCACGCTGACGTATCATTTACAGAATATTCGGTACCAGCGTTTTCCAGCTCTTCACTGAAGCTGCACGATGTTGAAACACTCAAACCCAAAACTCTAACATGGTCTTCATCATCAGCGTGTGGAGTTTGCTCAGTTGTCACTGGACTTTACTTCGGACCTTTGTCAAAATAAAACGATAAACCAACTAACAAAGTCGTTTTACATTTTTCTGAGCACTTTTAACAAAACTCCATCAGCTTATGAAGAACATCTTATGCAGCTGAAAGCCCTGGAACATGCTACTCAATGGATCTTGAGTTGAAATTCTTTTGTCAAACTGTTGTTTCCAAGGTCAAGGTCTCACTTGCAAGATCACAGACTCCCTGTTTATTATGTCTGCACAATTTTATACACATTCCCCCAAAACTCAGCCAGATGTATTTATATGCTATATACTACATTACACTGTAAACTACAGAAGAGTGAGCCTGGAGTGCCACGGCCCAGGGGCCCCCTTTGGGCCCCGTTAGGCCCCCTAGAAGGGTCGACCAGGGCTCTCTAAATTCATCAACAAAAACTATGACAAAAAATGTTCACTGGCAACAGAAAAACGGAAAAACAAGACTGAAACGAATTAAAAAGCAAACCTTGAAACAACAGACTGACGGAACGTTCGACAGTTTTCTTTCTAAACGAACGATGAGAAGATCATGAGACTATAGTATCACTGAGGAAAACTAGACTGTAATGACTTCAGTGTTTGTTGGATAAAACAACAAACATTTGGCTAAAACCAGTAAATATTTTGGTCAGAGGACTAAAACTAGATCAAAACCAGGCACCAAAATGAACCCACCAAGACGGGCAGCCGCCTCGACCCTGTACCCTGAGGTTTACCCTCTGCTACAGTCCACGAACCAGCGGCGTTCTGCTGCCGTGTTATTGTTCTGACCTGGTGGGCTCGTCGAAGAACATGACCGGTGGATTATTGACGAGCTCCAGAGCGATGGCCAGTCTCTTCCTCTGGCCCCCCGACAGGTGACACGTCCTGGTTTTAGCACAGTCCAGTAAACCCAGGGCCATCAGGATCTCGCGGACCTGAAGGCACACAGAGACCAGGGACCAGAGCACAGACCTGCCGTTTAACCTCTGAGATCAACGACAGAACCAGGAATTGGCCAGGGGTCAGAACTCACCATCTCTCTGCGAGCCTCCACCTTCTCCTGCAGCTTCAGGTTGGCTGATACCTGCAGAAACAAGAAGACGTAACACTGCAGCATCTGACACAGGACTGGATCGCAGAGCCTGAACTGGACTGAAATCTATAGCAGACTTCAGTAAATCAGGCTGCGTAAACCTTCACAGGCTCAGTTACACAAAACTAGACAGAACTAGACTCGAGTCTTCTGTCTTCTCTGGTACAAAACTGCCCAAGTCCTACACTAGACTACACCTGCAAGTGAGGTGAGTGTTAGAGGAAGCACGAGTCAATGCAGAGACCTGAGTGGACTCTGGTGGACCAGCTGGTGCTAACTGAACCACCATCATCCAGCGGATACCATATTTTTACAATGGCAACTGCAAATCCTCAAGTGTGATTGGCCGGAAGGTGTGGGTCCACTTTGAGTAACCCCACGGTATAACCTGAGTTCTCTGACACGTGTGTTTGCCTGCAGCTCTAGAAAAAATTCAGGCTCGGTGGAAGAAGAAAGTCAAATCCGCTGTCACTTCACTTCTTTCTAAAGTTCTATTTCACTGTTTCCAGATCCTGGTGATTTCATCTTTTTACGTCACCTTGTCTTTCTTTCATATCTGGTCTCGAAGCATCTGGTGACTCTTTGAACTGCTGTTCTAATAAACTTCCCTCCGAGGTATCGTATTTTACAGATTATGGATTATAGAGTCACACAGCCCTTGACCAGTCAGTGACGGCGGATCAGAGTCTAGATCTCAGTTTACGTCCCCCTACAGAGTCCACCTCTGGTTTGTACCATCATGGCCTCCTGCACGGTGAGGTGAGGCAGCAGCATGTCGTCCTGCATGATGTAACAGGAAACCTTCCTGAAGGAGCGCAGGTCTCTGGGCTGACCGTTGATCAGGATCTCCCCCTTCATCCCCGTCTCCCTGTTTAGAAACACAGAAACACACGGATACAGGACCGGATCACTGAGACAGGACCTGACAACAGATACAGGATCCTGGTCCAGCTGGTCCGTCCTGGAAGACGGATCCATCCTCTGCTCATCTTCCTGAGGTTTCTATGGTTTTTCCTTGATCTTAACTGCGGCTCTGAGGATCTTATCTGATCTACTGACTCTGCAGAACTCTGAGACGAACTTGTGATTCTGGGCTGTAGGAATAAAACGTGTTGGTCTCTGAAACATAAAGACTGAGTCAGAGTCCAGGAGGCGCTTTTCTAACGACGCCATCTCAGAATATTCAAATTTGATGAAAGCAGACGGAAACGCTGACATTTTCACACTTCACGCCCCATTTTCCTTAAGATGAGGCTTTAAAATCAGGCCATAGCTGCTACTTTAGTCCCCACCACTGTCCCTCCCGCAGACCAAGAGACCTCACCTGTACCCGGCCAGGATATTCATGAGGGTGGACTTTCCGGCTCCTGAGGGCCCCATGATAGCCACCAGGTCCCCGCTGGTGAATTTCCCAGAGATCCCTTTGAGCAGAGTTTTGTAACCTGAGACGGGAAAGAAACAATCAGTCTGCGGGTTCCCAGCCGGTCTGAGAACAGGCCTTTGTCCGCAGGTCCACGAGTCAGATTTCAGATCAGCTTGGGGGTTTTTCTGCCAGTCTGGTTTCGCTTTGATCTGCTCACATTCACACGAACTCTCACTGATGTGCTGTAGATCATGTGTTTGCGTGTTTTATGAGTTGCCGCCTCTCTGCACAAAGTTTGAACAGAGTATCAGACCAAAAGGAGACACGCTATAGACCCTTATCATGAAACCTCAGACCATAAAGCTCGGCAGGTGGTCTGTGGTCAATTAATCGATTAGCTGATCAACAGAAAATTCACTGGCAACTATTCTAATCATTGAATATTTGTTTCTCCAGTGTCAGGTAACTGAGAGTCTTTGGGTTTTGGACATGTCCCCTTGGACTCTGGCAAATGTTAACGGGTACATTTCAGTATTTTCTCTGATTTTATGAATTAAACAATCCATCGATTAATCCAGAAAATAATTGTCATCTTAATCAGTAGCTTTACTTTAAATCCTCCTATTTATCCTATACAGTCAGTGTATAAACATGTTACAGCTACTTTATAACAGCTGTAGCTGTCAGGGAGCGTATAAGAACATGTTTCAGTCTTTATTCGTGTCCAGTGTTCGTTCCACATATTTTCTATTGTTCCAGCCCGTGTTTCACCGTGTTGCGGTTCCTCGTCTGTTCCTCCAGCAGCCTCCGCTGACGAGAGTCCGCAGGAGGAGTTGGAGCCGGCGACGGAGACGTTAGGAAACACTGAGATCTGGTCACAGCTGCCTCAGAGTCTGTCAGACACCAGGTATCGCGTCTTTATATGACGATCATACAGGATAAATAAACGTCCTGAGGGAATCAGGTCATTGTGTTGATTGTTTTGTGTAAATGTGACCCGCTGTTAAACACACACACTACGTCTTGACAAGTGTGTGTGTTGTCATTTGAAGAAAACAAGAAGCTGCACAGACGTCTGGTTGGTGGTTTACTACGTTTCCCTAAATATCAACGAAAAGAGACATTTTACTGTGAAGTTTCAGAGACTGTGAAGATGCAAGGTTCATTATTTTTTCACCTTCACACCGGTCATTGTTCTGAATCTAACCGGCACCTGTCGCTGTTCCTGTCCCTTCCTCTGGACCCCGATGATCCTGTGCTGCAGCTCAAACACTAAACAAACCTGTCAGACAGGTGAGAAACGGACTGAAGCGTCCGTCCGTCGCCTCAGTGGAAGAATCTAACCACAGAAAACGTCACTGCGTCATTACCGCCATTAATTATAGAAATGGGGTTACCGTGGAAACCGCAGAGGTGGAGGACGACGATGAAGATAACCTGCAGTAACCGCTGCAGTGTTTATCTGCTGATGGCGGCCGAACGCGCTTTAATAAGATTATCAGATTTGATCTGGCTGAATCGGATTTAATCCTTTCTGACCGACAGTAACCTCTACGGCAGTAAAACACGCTGTCCTGCAGTAAAACCCGTGACACTGCAGTAAAACACGTGACACTGCAGTAACGCAGGACCAAAAAACCTGCGATATTTCAGATGCTGTGTCTGCGTTGGGCTGAATTTTGACGGTTCATTTCCAGCACATTGCATCAGACACGGTTCATTGAGTCTGGGTCAGAGTGAGAGAAAAGAAAAGGAAACCGACCCACATACTGAAATGAATTAGCAAGTTTGCCCAACATTTCCGTTAACGCGTAAAACACCTAAGTTTTTAGCCCAAGCGACCTCGGGTTCAGTGTCTCGCCCGGGGACAGGAGTAGCCGGGGATTGAACCGCCGCCACTGCGCTCGGTGGACACCCTGCTCGAGCAGCGGAGCCACATCCGGCCTTAAGACTTACTGACCTGTAAATCACTCATCTGGACACCTGTAGTGTCAGTTCTGAGACAGATACTTTAACTATTTAAGATTTACTGAGGAAACAAACAGAAACTTGTCCTCACTTGACAACCGTGTGGACCTGACGTCACTCAGTAACAGGTGGAATATGGGGACTGATGAAGACCTTGAGAAGCAGCTGAAAACTTTTGTTTTTGTCTCATAAGCCTCCGGGCTTGTTTTTTAGTGTCTGGATGGGTAGAGTTTAGTTAGACCCCAGAGCGAAGACTGAAGAGGACTGAACGAAGGAGGGAACATCGTAGCTCGGAGGCTTTTTAGGAAGAACCAGGCCCTTGGTTCAACGAGGAATTGACTCCTTTAACGGGGATTTATTCGTTTTTAGTTTTTTCTCTTTGTCATTCACGTTTAATCTTTTTTTGTATTGTAAGAGTTTGTACTCTGGCTGCTGTGCTGAATAATCCTAAGAAGCAAAGGCAGAATCCTTTTCATCTTCCGGGACCTGTCCCGTCCGTGGTCCGGGGCTACGTCAAACTACTTTGCGGTAACTGTTCTCTAATACGCCGGGTATGGTGATCTATCCCCCCCAGGCGCGGGAGCGGTGTTGTCGGGGCGGGAGCCACCACAGGCAACGAGGGTTGGACCTGTGCCGTGGTTCTCGGTCAGACGCTGACCACGTTCTAGCAGGAGGCGAGATCCCTTTAACTCGCTGAACCCCCCCCCCTCGGTATTAGTTTGCCTCGGTGATCAGAGACACCGGGGAAGGTTTTCATTCTCGCTACCCAACGCGTAAACCTCGGACAAACCTGACCAGCTGGACTTGACTGGACCGCGGACTAGGCTGCTAAGCGGTGCAGAGACTGACACTTGCGTTAGATCTTGGAAAACATCGGAACCACTTAACACCAGAGTTGAGAACGGACCTTCACACTCAGTATCTTCTTCTTTCTTCTTGTTAAACTCAACTTTCTCGAACGATATAATCAGCAGTTTTGCCAAAACTCAAATGGGGACAGCTGAAGGCCTGATGGTGGCGCTGCAGCTTAAAAAATGTTGCACTTTTAGCTGTTTGGGGTGATTTTACTCATTGTTAAAATTTTGTAGATTTAAAGATACAAAAAATGGGCAGGATGCATGTAAAACCTCGTCATCTCCGCCAACTGCGTTTGTTTGTTGTCAGCCGGATTAAAACTGCTGAACCGATTCGTACCGAACTTGATGGAGGGATGGACCAGGGACCGGGGAAGGACCTGCTACATTATGGGGCAGATCCAGATCATTTACCACGGCTCTGAATTTTTTTCTCTGAAGTCTGGCGTACGTCTTTTTGAGGTCTGTGCTCCACTGAGAGTTAAATATGCAACCTGTAAACTCTGAAAGGTTCGTGTATCTTGCCGCACACTTGGATCAGATGGGTTTTGTTGACAATATATTATTGACTGAATCAAAAATATGCAGAGCCTTTATCTCATTGTGAAGTGTTGAGTGTTCCGGAGGTTGGCAGTGATTTCTACCAGTGCGCTGACCAGCAGTGTAACGTTGGACATCCCAGACCGGAGCCGGCTCCCGTCCCCGGGAGGTTCTTCAGGATGCCTCCGACATGAAGGCGGGGCCCTGTCCTCCCTCGGTGTCGACTGTCAGGTTCAGCGGTGGCCAGGAACATTCAGTGACCTGAGGTTTGGGCGATGAGCCGTAGCAGCCCCGGAGTCGGATTAGGGACGATGCACTGCGGTGACCTCATTAAAACACTCATCAGCCTTCGGTCGCTCAGCTAGAGCTGCACTCGAGGAATACCCACGATGCATCAGGGCCGAGAACCTGTGCCTCACCTTTCATCACATAATAATTAATTAATCATTTTCACTTTTTCAGTGTTTGAGACTCTGATATTCTCGGCGGCAGCAGCTCTGAAAGCTGTTCACCTGAACAACAACATGATCAGGAGGAGTGTTCCTCACACCTGAGCAGGTGTGAATGGTTCTCAGTGAAACTCTGGTTTTCTAATCCGAATCGGGACAAAGAGTTCAGCTGCTGCTCGGAGGGAATCTGATCTGTTAAAGACTCTGACAGCATCTCATTACAGACTTAAGACGACAAAACAGCAGCTGAACAGAGACCAACAACAGTAACGGTGACGCTGCGGGATTCAGGCAGTTCGCGGGCGGCACCGTCACCGACGGGAGGCGAGCGCCAGCCACGGCCCAGTTTGGACGGGCTCTGAGTCCGTCTGTGGAGGGAGAGACGGGCCGGACTCCCCTCAGGCGTTGACCGAGTGAACACGGACCTTTTTTCCACCTGTATGAGCAGGTCCCACTTTCACAGTGTCAACACACGGTCGGTAATAACATATACGGCTAATATTCACATATTCTTAAGCAAAGTAAAGTTGAGGTCATGGTGTCCGTCCAGTCTCCTGCCAGCGACCAGACCGAACTATCTGGCTACGTCCACGCGTTTTAGCATCGACGGACGGTCAATAGGTACCGAAGCGCGTGGGGCTCTAGAAATACAAGCCACGTGACGAGCAGGCAGCGGGCGGCCTTGTGGGTGGATACGGCTCCTGTTACACTTGTCACGACAACAGCAGGACTCGGGTCAGATTTCACGTCCGTAGGCTGAAAGAATCAGCCCGGACTCTTTGTTCCAGCAGCTGTCCCTCTTTTGTCCCGACAAGCCGAAACACGACGCGAAGGTGTCCCGTCCAGATTTACGTCCTCTACCTGCGGCCCCCCTGGGGTCGTACGGCGGCGCCGGCAAGCCATCGCGTCGAAGACGTGAAACATGAACCTGTTTGATTTGGTCCTGATGCAACGACTGGGTGGACGGATTTCTAATGAGTATCTTTCGATATAAATTAGGTGAAAACAGGATTTGCCCTGTTCTGAAGCATATTGGACACATATGTGTATAAATGTGACTCAAATGTTTCAGATACTGGTGAGAGGCCAGCGCGCCGTCAGCAGCGTGGACGGGGAGAGAGAAAATCTGGCCGGTGCTCGGCTTTGGGTGGGACAGCTCCGAGGCCACCGTGTCCTCTGGTGTCTCCGTTTGTTGCCGCGTCAACAGCGACATGTAGGTTAGACAGAGTTTATTCAGACTGAGGAGCGACAGCGTCCTCGTCACCGGCAGCTGCTGGTTCCTTTTACCGTGGTTTGTGTTTTATTGTCTCTCGGCGCTGAGAGACGGACCTGCTTCTAATCTGACCTGCAGCTATTGACAGCAGGAGACCCTGACGGGGATTAACAGATTACAGCCTGATAATCCCCACACACACACACACACACACACACACGCACACACAGAAAAACGCGCTGACTCCCAAATCAGACTCTGATAATAATAGACTGTTGCTCGCGGTGCCCGACCGGCAGAGCACATGTAAAAAACCCATGATTTCATGTGTGGAAGAAAAACCCACAGCCGCCTGAAGGCGAGTGCGTTTCCCACCAGCGATAAAGTCACGTGTCTGTTTAACCACTGACCAGAGGGTTGAAGCCCTCGAAGGCTAAAACAGAATCAGATAGAAATCAGTGGAAAAACTAGAGCGATCCTCCGGCTCGGTGGAGAGACGTGGTGAAAAGGTCCTGCTCGCTCCTTCAGTTGGTGGCAGTAACTAAACGGGTCGGCGCTGACGCCGGCATCAGGTGAGCAGGTGACAACCGAAGCTAATAAAGAGCCAGTCGATGAAAAGCTGAAGCTTTACGTCTTTCCACTCTGGGGGGTGCGTACGACGTCGGCGGGCTCTGAAGAAGCTGCGTCGTCAGGTTTTTCCACCTCAGCGTGAAAATAGCGGAGCTCCAGGTGGAGTTTACAGGCGGCCTATTTTTGTCTTCAGCGCGGGGAGGCGACTGCAGTTGGTTGACCGGCAGTAACCTGAAGGACACCCTGATCACCTGCTTCAGAATCAACAACAACCCCCCAGCAGCGGTTACATCGGGACCTCACCTGGTTGATCTCTGATCCATTAGCATTTTCTCAAAAACAAAGGGGGGTCGTCAACCTCCTCGTAAGCAGAGATACCAAATGGAGGCAGCGCCGCCTGCCATTGGTCAGCTTGAGCTGTTTGTGTCCTTCAGGTTTCTGAGGCCGGTGGATTCGGTGAATTCCCGGTTTCCATGTAACACACACGTCTAACGAAGACGAAACCGAAGTCACCTGATGTAACTCTAGTTCTATGAACGCATGTGCCGCACGCCGTCGCCGCGGGGAGGCTGACTGAAGCTGGACGCAGCTTTGCGGCGGCGATTTCCGCGGGAGACCCCAGGTGTCTGCGGAGGGACTCCCGTCAGCCCCTCGTGTCGGGTACGCACCAGCGCCGCGGGTTTTAGATTCAGTTTGTCACCTCACGGTGCCGGAGGAAGCGTCCAACGGGCGGGGGCCGTGTTCTGTTTTGTCAGGTCAGGGTCAGAGTAGCCAAGCAGCTCAGGTTTTAGTTAGACCACCACGACCCTCTGTCACTCACCTCAGGATTCGTAGCTGTTGCGTTTCTATGCCATTTGTCTAAATTCCCCAGTCTACTACATAATTAACGAAAGACTCATCTGCCCGAGGACGTCGGTGTTGTTGCCTCCTTCCCCCCTGATGCTTCTGCTCGTAACGGTTCGCCTGTCAACTCTGATTTAAATATCTCAACCTTCCTCTCAACTGAGTCGGATTTCTTAAGGAAAACCCTGATAAAAGCGTCTCACGGGGACTGAGGGCAGTTTCCAGAAAGCACACGTGATGTTACATGTATGTTATTGATGAAGCTGAGCAGGACAGAGGACAAGAGGAGTTAAAAACTGCTGGGCTGTTTCTTTTAAATCTCTGCCCCGCGATGTCCAGTCCTGGTCAGACCAGTGGGATCTAGATTCTGTATCAGATGTGGGTCAGTACCTTTCTTCCTCCACCAGGGTCCCTCTCTGATGGAGTAGGAGACATCTTTAAACTCGATGTTGACCGCCGGCCTCCGTGGCAAGGAGGAGAACCTCTGGGCCTCCGTCAGGTGGTTGTCCACCTTTTTCAGGTGTCCCTGCAGCAGCGGGGTCTGCCGGCTGCCCGCAGGCCGCTTGTTGACCACCTCGTCCATACAAACGCACACCGTCCGGGGGTCCAACATCAGGTCCGGGGGCCCGTTAGTGTTCTGAGGGTTAGATCAGAAGCTGAGGTGAGAACCAGGACTAGAACACTGTCCCCCGTCCCGCCCCCCATCCACTCTAATGTCAAAAAATACCGGTAGTATCAACAAGACATTTTACAGATTTTCACTTCGACCATTATTCCGACTTATTCCTACTTCGTGTGCGTTCTGTAACTACGAGGGGAGATGTGTTGCCATGGAGTCAGTGTGGGCTACAACCTGAACCCTGTTTAGGTCTTTATCTGTTCACCTTCAGTCAAACCGTCCCCTTAAAAGCTGCCGAATCAGCTGTGAACAGCTCCTGTTGCAGCGCAGCCGTGGACGTTCAGACAACTGTCGCTGGGTCACTGTGATACTGAAGGAAACTTAAAAACAGGAAGATTCTGAATGGAGTTCTGCAGCCTCCTTTTCCTCTGGTTTCTAGGTGGATTTCTGGACTCAGGTAGATTCTTTTGTGCATAAAACCCAACGTTGGCTTGTTTACATTCACAGACTCAGTCAGCAACATTGGACAAATACGACATATATGAAACAGAAATATAAAGATATAATATACGGGACTGGTTACATGTGCTCCTGGTTCACACTGACATCCTGGTGGAGACACGCGTCCAGTGCAGGTCGACGAATTGATCGCTTAAGTCGTTAATCGATTAGTTGACAGGAAATTAAAAGGCGACTATTTTGATGACCCCTCCGTCGACAGCACCGCCGTCTCAGCTGAGTTTAAACTCTAACGAGTTCAACGCAGCTGATCACCAGGACACAGTGATCGACAGGCTGTTTCCAGAGGCGGGGACTCGCTGACTGGCCGAGACCCTCGGCATCAGCAGGTGGGGTTCAGGTGTCCCCGCTGACTCCGGCGTGTGGTGGGGGGGTGAACACCGGATATTGGTCCAGAGTCCACCTTACAGGGGGAGAATGTGAAACATGGTCCCCGGACTGAGACAGGCACAGCTACTGCTTTTCCACAGCTGTTTACATTATTTTGTCCACAGCCCGCATGCTTTGATGTCCACGGGGACCCGGATTGTCCTTATTGGTGAGGAGGACTGAGGCGGGCCAGTTGGACCGGTCTGCCGGCAGATGTAGAGCAGTAGATGTTGTCAGATTAGCTGTCAGCTGCCTCAGTGCACGTTGGGTATGTGGGACGGTGCGTGAGCATCCAGCTCCCATATGGGACACTAATCTGCCGGACGTGGCCGTGGGACAGAGCGGAGCTTAGTCACCGAGCTGAAAATCATCCCGACTGCAGAATTTATACCGACCCGACCGGGCCGCTGCCGCGATCCGGCAGAGGAGCAGCGGCCTCGCCGGCGTCGGCCCACCACAGGACTGACACGGTCCTCCCCTGATCCTGATCGTCCCACATCTCCGCTACGTCACTAAACCCAAAGCGGCTTCAAACACAGACATGTATGAAACCAAGTAAACACTGTCCACTACAGTGTGTGTCCACTGCGTCTCCTGGTCCCAGATACAGTTTGCTCCTCTCACGTGTCTGTTGCACCACGAAGTTTGTTTCTCGAGTTGTGACTTTATTTCTTATCGAGTCGCTGGAAAAGACTTTTGTTCTTTTTGTACAACAGGAGCAAAATCTGAGGGAATTATTTTGTAGGAAAATATAAAATTCTGGAGAGAATCAGCAACGTCGACCAAAGCAACTGATCAAACACATTTTTATTTTTGTTCATGTTGCACAAACAGAACATTAAAGAGTCTTTGAGGATTCAGGAAATAAAACCACTTCCTGGATTAAAGGGCTTTTATTTTGATTGCTCTGAAAATCGGTTAAACGATCAGATACAACGTTGACAAACTGGGGCTGAGGCCTGATAAATGTCCACTGCGTCTCCAGCATGTCTCCGCTTTTCATCTGCTGTGCGTCTACTGTTTGTCCACCTTATATCAAGTGTAACTCCACTATGTCTGTCCACTGTGTGTCCAACTGTGTCCCCACTGGGGATACAGTTTTATTCATACAGCTCAATATCTAATCACAAATCTGCCTTTATGACTCCCTCTGTCCTCAGACCCGGCGTCTCCACTGCACGCCCACTCTGATGTCTCACGGGCTAATGTGTGTGTGTGTGTGTCCAGAGTACTCACCATGATGATGGAGTTGGTGACGGAGGGGTTGTGGACGGACCAGGCGGCCATCAGACAGGCCATGGCCGAGAGACAGCGCCGCTCTGACACTCTGCCTCTCTCACACACATCTGATCCCCGTCTCAGGGACACACACGACAGCACTGACTGCTGGCCCCGCCCCCTGCCACTGGCCCCGCCCCCCAGACAATGACCCCACCCTCTGTGTAGAAGAAGAAAAAACCTGCAGTTGAGCCAGAGTCAGTTTTAAAATGACTCTTTGCTGTTCGGAGAATCCTGATTCGGTGTGAAATCCTCGTCCTCAGACAACAGGACCGAGAGACCGAGACACTGAACTGAACTGAGACTGAGACTGAGACTGAGCCTGAGCCGCGGGGACCACATGTGACTTTCATCAATAAACGGTTCATTTCTACTTAGTAAAGCATTAATGAGCTGAGATATAATTAGCTGGAGGAGACTAATGTCAGTGGTTCAGGACTGATGCCTTTCGAGTCTCAACCTGTTCCACTACAGTCAGTTTATCAGATCCACTGCAGTGGAGGAACAGAGGTCAGCGTGTTTTCAGATGCAGGGTCTGAGGTCCGAGGCCCGGAGGAGTCCTCGTGCCTGCTCCTGGTTTCGAGCTTCTGCTGATTTTCTTCTCAGATTCTGCCGAAAATCCACAAGTGGTTTTACATCCCGAGTGAATCGGGTGAGAGTTTCTTATCGTTCCAGACCTAAAGTTCGTTCTCGTCTCCTGCTGGTTCAGAACAGACTTTACAACCAGAACTTTGGGGACCAGTATCCTGCACGTGAAAACAACGAATCGGGAAATTTTACTGAGACGACAGAGCAGTCGATCATTTCACGGTTTGTCTCATGTCCCTCTGGTTCATAACCAGACTGAGAACTGGTTCCAGGTCTGGTAAAGAATTCCTCTCAGGAGGAGGAATTCTTTACCGTCTTTGTAATTATGGTGTTTCACCGTGAAGCGACGGCGACTTTTCCTCCGTCGTGTGACAATAAAGACAAAAAGGGAAACCGAGCTGGAGACTCGGTCCCGGTTCCCTGCAGCTGGTTTTCCGAACACACAAAGACGCAGACGGAGAAATCCACATTCAGAAACTCACTCAGGATTGTCTTCGTCGTCTTTCGGTAACAGTTTCCATCTTTAATGTTTTCACTGACAGAACTTACAGGGAATAAGGCTCCGAGACAATAACAGTACAAAACATTCAAAACAAAAGTCGACATTCAGTCCACTTCCTGGTGTAAGGCATCAACGAGTCCGTCAGTGAGGGATGAAGAAGAAAACCGCCGTCGTCTGAACTTCACGGATTATCAGCACGTGTCTACGTCAAACCCCCGACTGGAAAACTGTTCGACACTGAGACGAGGAACAAAAACTAAAGGAGGAATCTTTTAGAAACTTTACTTTTTCCTTTTCCACCATCATCACATGCTACCTGTACAGGTGTTTCTTTTCCCTTCGGTCGGCGTCACATGGCTCCACCCATCGGTCGTGCCGAGGGTTTTTAAAACCTTCAACACGACCCGTTGCGGAGCTGAAATGTTATTTTAAGCTGCTGAGAAACGGAAACCGTCACGTAGAACTCTGACGACTGATCCAGCTGCTGAGGAAGTTTAACCAGGGAGAAAAACGTCTGTTAATACTGATCAGTTTTTAGAGTTTATCCAATGAGCTGCTGAATATTCCTAAATGTTTCCTTTAACCTGGTCTGAAAAAATACAGAAGCACCGACGAGGCAGAGAGACAGGCGACGATCTGAGGGAAGAGTGGAAATAAAACCGTTGGACGACGACGAGGAGCTCGGACACTGTCGATCAGATGAAATCCTGAACCATCAAATAAAATATTGACCATTTCACTCGGAACAGCTCACAACAGAAAACCAGATGTTAATGATTCTCATGTCCTCTTAGTATAATAATAATAATAATAATAATAATAATAATAATAATAATTATAAAAAATAATAATAAAATAATAATAATAAAATAACAATAACATTAATAATAACAACAATAACAACCATATCTTATTATCTTGGTAAGAACTAGTGAAAGTCTGACTAATGACTGGTTTCCCTCCTTTCAGGCAGTTCATTGGTTTCAGTTCATCTCAATCAATCAAAATCAACCTGCACGGACGTTACACTCTCAGCATCGACGGAGAACACACTGAAAATCCAGTACCCGGGGGGGGCAGGTGGAGTCCGGAGACCTCGGTTGCATTACGTCCCTCCTCATTTCCCTCGGTACACAGACCGGTTTCTCCACCCGTCGCGGTACTGGAGGATGAAAACGACCGGTTCGCCTGAACTGGACTCGTCGGCCAGCAGATGTCTCCATTTCCATCATTTATTAATCTGCTGATTATTTTCTCGACCAACCGGACTCGTATTTTTGTCGCAGCAACTTCATCACGATGTGGTGATGCGTTCGAGAGCGGAGACGGTTCGGTCAATGCCCGGTGCTGCCTTCACTGACACACCGACATCTGGGAACATAATCGACGTTTAGAGTTACATTTATAATAAATCAGCATTAGATGTGGATGCGACGACCAATCGCAGCCGCGCTCTCTGGAGCCAAACTGACAACGCTCATGTTTATTTTTCCAAAACCAGATTCAGCAGAATCTCTCGTCCTGACGATGTTGTTGAATCTTATTCATTAATGTGATTCAGCAGGATCATCAGGACACGAGGCCAAACTCACACTGCAGCTGCTACAGTTTGAGGTTCAGCCGAGATGTAACGAACCAAAACCCCACACACACACCAACACACTGCGCTGCTCTGACAACTGAGCAACGTCAATTCAATCTTTCCTTGGAATAAAAAGACCCGACTTTACTTTCAGCTGCGAGATGCCGCAGTTTTAAGCGCAACAAAAAACAGCCGACGCGTCAGGGACTTTGACGGATCATCGCTCTGCAGGTGGATTTTTAAAGAAATGAAAACGGAAACCAGTGAAGTGACTGAAAGGAAGGGAAGGACTCTGCCGCTGAGAGGAGACGCTCTAATCTTCCTGCCGTATCAAAAACAAACTGTTGACTTTTTTCGGCGTTATTTGGTCTTCTTGTCCGCGGCCAGCGTGTCGTGGAGTTTGGAGACACACTTTTCGAACTGGTCCATCGCCAGGGTCCCGTTCCCGTCGAAGAACGCCGACACGGACCTGGTGAACTCCGTCTCCCTCGACTTCTTGGACTTTCCATCGGTGAAGGAAACTCGGAGGGTGTACTGGTCATCAAACCTGCGAACAGAACCACCGTCAGGACTGAACACGGGGGACATAAACCCTCGCCTCCAGGTCACCGGTCTCCCCAGGCTGATTTAGTTCTACAGCTACAAACAAACACGTTTCTGACTGAACACGGACGCACAACTGAAGGACAGAAGGACAGAAACAAACGTCCATGGGCCTGAAGCCCAAGAGTGAAAATCTTGGGTTTTGTGGCGGAGGTGGAAAACGTCTGCTAACGACGCTGAGGTCATTTACATTCATGGAATAAAACCTTCGGGGAAAAGCAGCAGACGAACTACTTCACGTCGAGTGTATGGACCAAGGTGTGGAGGCAGAGTAATCTGATTACTTCATCTGAATAAAGTGTCGAGCGTCCGTGTGGCGAAAAAGAATCGAGTTATTACAACGAGCACAAACAGGTCATGTCATTCAGAGCTGATGTGGGGGACAGAGGCCGGAGGAACAGGCTGGAAAAAGCTTCTGCAAACTGATCCCAGGTCTGTCTGTGTTTGATGATGAGGCAAAGTCATGGGAGCTGACTGGTCAGGGAACAGTCTGGACTCTTCTGTTCTCTACTGCGACTGTGTCTTTAGCTCTGTGACCTGTATTTTCTAAACACGCATGACGACGACGGACTTGATCGACTGTCCTGTCAGGAAAAGCGAAAAAATGCAAAGTTTCAATTATGTTTTGTTTTTCTCCATTTTACAGGAAAAACATTAAACTAGTGAATTCTCTGCGAGCGTGAAAAAGAAGTCGCTCTTTCGTCCTTCGTTTAAGAACAAAAAAAAAAGGTGAATTCCGAACAAAGCTTTTCTCATTGACATGTTTTTCTGTTCCTGTTGTCGACGACGGAGCGAGTGTGAAACAGTGACTGAGACGTGGCCCGTTGAGACCACGTGTTAACCAGCAACGCTGACGACTCTGCTGCGGAAAGTCGCTAAGGTTTGTCGCTCGACGCTTTTGTGAAGAGAAGTCGCCAAAGGGTCCGGACGTACACAGAAGACAAAAAGCGATTCGAATTTTAAACTGATTCGGGTGCTTCTGCCTCCGACCGTCAGACCTAGAAAAGAGCGATCCGGCTGGACCGTGTGTCTCCTCCTGTCTAACGCGGATCTGTCCTACCGTGGGACTTATCGCGTCGGGCGTAGCGTGGCCGGTAGCAGGGACTGACCGTTTGAGGGAGGAGGAGAGCTGCCAGACGTGGTCCGGATCCATCCCGGCGGGATCTTTCTGCAGGGCCACCAGGAAGATGTTCTTCTCTTTGTAGGAGGTGTACAGAGTCAGGATGCCCATCATGATGAAGTACGTGATGGAGGACGAGTTCAGGAACATGGAGGACATTTCAAACCGGCGCACACACAAAATACAGCCCCCCACCCTCCGCGGACTCTACCTGATCCGCATCCCGTCCATCCTAAGGTCTGGCTCTGGAGTACGATTTGGTTCTGCTGTAACTAACTCTGACAGCTCCGCCGCAGAGGGGATCAATAAGCAGAAGGATATGAGATGACGCAGCAGGCGAGGACCGGTCTGGACTCGGGGAAAGGGTGCAGGTAGTCCCAGACCAGAGCCACCATGGCGAACAGACAGGAAACCGTACAGATCAACAGACGACCGTCCACCAGCTGAAAGTTCTCCACGTAGCCGTACTTCTCCAACAGCACCTGCAGGGGGCGCAGCAGCGGGACAACAGGGTTAAACAAGGTTTAAGCTTCATCATCGATTTCTATGAAATTATGCCACGTTTTCCCCACGTCGTGGAAAAAGGGAAAATCCAGGAGATGTGGGGCTTAGTGTGGAATTACCTCGAGGAAAACGAGGACAAGTTGCAATAATGTATTTATTCATGTTGTTGTTCTTGTCTTTGCTTTTTTTTTAAATTTCTCCACGTAATTTTACTGGGTTTATTTTTCTTGACTGGGTTTTTTTCTATAACAACACAGTAAATACACAGAATGTAAACAAGTGAAGTTTCAGCAGGAACCGTTCAGAAAACTGATCTCTGCTGTTCAACGTTGAACAACCAGAGAGAGGGAAGGGTCGTGGGTTTAACTGCCGCTAATGAAGGGTTGAAAACGTGAGGTTGGTATTTGGCATCTAATTCTCAGGTTTTTGATCGGTTCCTGCTCAAAAACTGACAAACACGGTGTTGACACCATGTTCTGATTCTGTTCATGTTCCCAGGGTTCAAACATGAAAATAAAAAAAGATCCCAATGAATCCAGGGTCGTTTATTCACTGGACATTTAGAGCAAAGACAAAACCTTTTTAGCGGCGTCATCCAGGGAGTTCTTCACAGCAGCTCCGTCCCATTTGTCGATCTTCACCGGCTTCTCATCGATCCTCCACTGAAAGACACACAGTCAATACCACGTTAGCACCAACGTCAGCTTGATCTCTGCTTTCTGACCAATCAACGAACAGGTTTACAGACGGTTTCTGCGCCTTTTCTGTTTGACACTCTCAGAACTGACTTAATGAGTCTTTGTTACCGTTCATTAATATTCCAACACATCCTGGACTTTGATCGGCCAGATGATCAGAAAATAACACCGGGCTACTCCCACGGTGTGTTGTGAGAGTTTCTGACGGCGTTTTCCTGAGAGCTCAGACACTGGGGCTCAAAGCCTGGTAAAAGGAGACATAGCGCACCTGTGGCAAATAAGAGCAGGTGAATACCGACCAGCAAAACCACGAATTATCAGCGTGCTGCATCACCACGGTACAGAATCTATAATCATCAGACGGTACCATCGGCAGTGTCACCGGCTCCAACTACTGCGGTCTGTCATCACTCCACCACACAACTACATCCTGTTGAATCAACAGCATCCTGTGGAACCGTTTCAGCACGAACCCTCGGGGAGGCAGGTCAGAACATCACGATGCTCAGTTACTGCAACAGTTCCGGCAAAAGGCCGGAAAAAGCAGCAGCTGCGTCCTCAGGTGAGCGAAAGCCAATTTCAGAAGTTTATAGGTTTTTGGTTTAGAACCCTGCTGACTTTCTGTGTAAACAGCAGAAGACGAGGAACCGTTAGTCAGACTCAGCAGGAAGACCTGAAACACCGGAGGAAACCGCAGACTCGTTCACCAGATGACTCGACTTCTCCCTCATTTATTTATACAAAGTAAGAACCGGCTAAACACGAGGTTTTCTTGCATCCACGTGTAGTTGTGACTCCAAAACCGTGGCCGGTTAATTGAACCAGTGCTTCCTTGAACAGCAACGCTGTTTCTGTTTCTCTGTGCGGTGTCAACAGCTTAATAAAATCAACTCGATTGTTTTCTGAATGGAGTTTGGCGCAGCAGCTCGAGTAGCCGCCTGTGCCCAACGGCTAGAGACAGGAAACTGAAGGAACCGCTGCAGTTTGAACATAATCTGCCTCTTTCCCGCAGAGCAAACAAAAACCCAGCTTCATCTCTGATTCTGACTTCAGGGTTTATTCAACACGAAATTATTCTAGCCTGTTAGCATTAGCTTAGCCAGCTAACAGCTGCTCCGATGCACAGACTCAACCGGCCTGGCCGCAGACACCCGACCCGGTGCTCCTACGCGTTACCCTCTGTAAGACAATAAAACCCCGAACTTTTATCTAAGGCGGACTCAAACAATAAAAGTTTAATCCTCACTTTCTCCAGCAGCCCACTCTTTCCGTTCCTCGCAGCAGCCATCTTCTCTTCCGCTACAAACACGGCACCTGTGACCTGGACGCGTCTGATTGGCTGTCAGCGAGATTTGAGCGAACGGCCACGTCTTACGGAACAGCGTCCGCGTGCTCGAGGCAGCAGCGTGCGCGCCCCCCTTCTTCAGGCGTAAGAAATTCAAATTACCAGCACGTCTTACGGAACAGCGTCCGCGTGCTCGAGGCAGCAGCGTGCGCGCCCCCCTTCTTCAGGCGTAAGAAATTCAAATTACCAAAAAATAAAAAATAAAAGCATAAAAACATAAAAACACAGCGATCAGCACATTTTATTCAAGGCAAAGTTTCCTGATAAAAATCTTCAATGAAGGTTCAAAATTCGCTCGCTCGCTCTTTACTGACCTGTTAAAACACATCTCAGTCTCCACGAGACATTGGCTTCAAACTTCAAATCAATTTATAGATAAGTTTATTTAACAAAAATAAGAAAATTAAAAATCACTGAATGATCTCCTTTTGTTAGTTTTATTAAAAAGCGTATATTGTCCATACATACACGTGTATGTATGCACGTGTGCACACACACAGGTGACAGATTAAAGGAGAAACCAGCATAAACAGCGTGGAGGCCCAGTCTGAACGGTCACAGTGGAGGCGCTACACTCCGCTCAGGTAACACACCTGCTGCTGCGAGAGCCGGCCTGGACCACCACCAGGCTCCTTTCCGGTCGGACTCTGGGGAATCTGGGTCTGAAGCTACTGTTCCTCAGAGGTGGAGCCTGAACTCCGAGGCACAGCTGTGACCACACAGACACACACACACACACACAGGTGACAGATTAAAGGAGAAACCAGCATAAACAGCGTGGAGGCCCAGTCTGAACGCTCACAGTGGAGGCGCTACACTCCGCTCAGGTAACACACCTGCTGCTGCGAGAGCCGGCCTGGACCACCACCAGGCTCCTTCCTGGTCGGACTCTGGTGAATCTGGGTCTGAAGCTACTGTTCCTCAGAGGTGGAGCCTGAACTCCGAGGCACAGCTGTGACCACACAGACACACACACACACACACAGGTGACAGATTAAAGGAGAAACCAGCATAAAGCGTCTCAGCTCCAGAACAGCTTCAGTTCTCCTCCTCATTGATGCCCCAAGTCTCTGGACTCTACTGGAGGGACGGACTCCAGTCTTCCTCGTCTGGGGTTTCGACGGTGGCGGTGGAGAGCGCCGGTGGACACCTCGGTCCCAGATCTCCCACGGGTGTTAAACTGGGCTGAGATCTGGTGACTGAAGGCCACAGCACACGATTCACATCCTTTTCATACTCAAACATTCAGTGACCCCTGCTGACCTCTGGATGGACACGTCGTCCTCCTGTCCCTCCCTCCCTCCCTCCCTCCCTCACACAAATGCATGAATTGAAAGGAAATCATGTGTTTCATTCATGTCGTGTCTTGCTGAAATGTAAAAAGAGGACAGGACACACGGTTCTCAGTTGTCTCAGGTCTTTTAGTTTTTCTTGGTTTCCAGCAGCCTCAGCTCTTCTCCTCCTCCTCTCATACAAAACTACGGAATTACTGTATAAACTATCAACATCGTCCATCAGACAGTCTCTGGTCATTTGGCACTCAGCATTACCCCCCCACCCTCACCCCCCACCCCCCAGCCCAGCCCACCTGAACACTCTGCTGTCAGACTGCATCAACTGAAGGATGAAAGCTTTAGTACAACTTTAGAAAATGTGCATATCAGTGTTGTAGAGAGTAAAGCTCCTGTGGCGTCAGTAAAAAACAAAACAAAAGCCCTTCAGCTCCGTCAAAATTACAGCAAAGAGCTTGAACAGAAACTCTCAAATACTTCAAACTGTCAATAATTAATAATAAAACAATATTGATCTCACTCAGAAACATATGGCAGCTGAGCGGAAATAAACTGCAGCTTTCTGCCAGTTTCAACCCAAAAAAAATCAACAAATCAATAAAGAAATCAACAACTCCTGACTCAACTGTTACGACATGATCCACGTGATTAGGTTATAATGACAGATACAACAAGTGACGACATTTTCATGGCTGCCTGGAAGGAGGGAAAATAATCTAAAAGCTGGAAAATCGTCCGGAAAATCGTCATCAGGAATGTGAAGAAATAATGAATTGCAGGTGACAGGTTGAAGCCGTATTCACATTATACTGTAAAAACAACGGAGGATATCCAGCGGTGGAATGTCAGTGATTACATGTAGTTACATACAATTTAGATACAAGCTTTTATATATTTAATGCCGATGTGTCAAAAACGTCATTTCGCCAGAACTCAAAATAAAAGACTTCTGACTGAGCTGAGATCGTGAGGCTTCCCCCTGGTTTCTTTAATAAAGAAAGAAATGGACAAAGCGCCAGAGGGGTTCCTGCACTAACACGTCTACTGACTTACACATTAGGAATTAACCAACGCTACTGACCGACTGTGTGGTTTTGACAGCTAAAAAAAAAAAAAAAATCAAATTGCCTGTTTTCTGAATGGAGTTTGGTGTGGCAGCCTGGGCCCCATCTGCAATGGCTGGTGACGAGGAGCTAAACAAACCACTGTAGTTTGAACACAGGCTCATTAATTCACACATCAGAAACACACACAGCTTCACATCTTCATTAGCTCAAAATAAATTAACTTTAGCCCGTCAGCATTGGCATAGCTCACTAATACATGCAGTTTTCAGTGGAAACGCTTGTCTTCCACTTTACCGGCACAAAACTTCTGTCGTCCTTTAGTAAATAAGCAATAATTTGACTGTTTAGTGCCTAAATCAGGGAGACAAATCTTTCATAAATATCCCTCAATGTTAGAGTTGCAACGATCGATGATAAAATAATCAGGAATGATTTTGATAATTAATTCAGTCGTTTTTTTCCAGCAACAATAACAAAAAATTGCTGTTTACAGCCACTCAGACCTGTTTCTCTGTTTTTGTTAATCAGTGTAAGTTTTATATTTTCAGGTATTTGAGCAAACAAGGCATTTTGACTATTTTCTGACGATTTAATGACCAGATGGATTAATTGAGAACATAATCAGCAGATTAATTGATCCCGATGATAATCATTAGTTGCAGCCCTGCTCAGTTTTTTCTGACACCTACACAGCAGTTCCGGTAACAACCACAAACTCTGGTTTCGTCGAGTCTGATCTGGTAAAAGTGCTGAAGCGTTTAACTGAGTCTCTCCACCGATCAAACAATGTGAATACGGCTTCTGACATTAAACGTTAAAGTCTGACACTGACGACACTCAGAGTCCCTCTTCAGACGCACTGTTTCATCCTGACCCTAAAAACCAATACAGCTCGACGGTCACATGACTTCTCACTCCTGGAGAGTAGCGGGGCGAACCGCAGAGTCTCCTGATCCAGACCGCTCGGGTCCGTTCTGGTCTTCGGGCAGAAATCCCTCCAGATAAATTGGGTTTCTTCTCTTTCAGTTTGGTCTAGACTACAGTACCCATGAGCCTCAGCGGTCAGGGAGAGTACTCCATCCACAGCTTCAAAAAGTTGGGGGCCGACACCCAGAAAACAAAGAAATGTCTGACAAACGCTCAGACTGGAAGACTGTCAGCGGCAGATACGGACCAGCAGCCGTACGGGGACAAGTTCACGCCTCCGTTGGTTTTTAATCGCAGAAACGTCCCATCATCCTCGGTTCCTCAGGTGTTGACTGACGCAGAAACATGAATCACTGGTGAAAGGGGTCCGTGTTGGAACCAGAAGAAGGTCTCGTCCGTTATCAGATTAAAATCCCCACCGTCAGAACCAGACTGTGTACGAGGTTAGGAGGTTCTGTTTAGAACCTGACTGCCCAGCTGGTTCTGTCCAAACACCTGAGGGTCAGTTGAACTTTAAACTCCTCGCAGGACTCAACATGTATAGTATAAATTCATTTGTAGTGTCCAGGAGCAGGTGGTGGCACAAGTCAGGAGCTTCTGGACACGTCCGGGACGATAAAACCGTATCGGACCGGTTCCGAGTCCAACGACGGAAAAATAATCAGCAAATATTTTGATCGTTTCAGTCACGTTTCAAACAAAAATACACATGACCACAGTCCTTCCACTGCAGGAACCCGTATCCTGGGTTTTCCACACAAAACGAGTTCTTAAGAACCCCGTGAGTCTCTGGTGCGAGGTTCTTCCTGCGCTTCCACCGTTTTACAAACCAGAACATTTCAGAAATACATCAGAGCCGCAACAGTTAATCGATCGGTCGATCGGCAGATAATCGATGGCCAGCTGTTTCGATAACCGATTAACGGTTTAGGTCACTGTTCAAGCAGACATGCAAAAACATTTGACGGTTTCAGCTTCTCAAATGTGAAAATGTGCTGCTTTTTCTTGTCCTGCGTGATAGTAAACTGAATATTTGGGGATTTGACGTTTCATGGCATCAACTTGGGCTCCAGGGAATCGCGGTCTGCATTTTGTACTGTTTGCCAATAACCGGCAGATTAATAAACGTCATTAGAAAGGGGACAGCGGGACGACCATGTCGTGCTAATGCTCGGTTTGGTAGGACAGTGAAGTCAAAGACAAACGTGAAACCGTCTGTTTAATTATCATTCAGCTTTCATCAGATGGTTTTAGTTATCAGCCCTCTGTGTCCTTACGACCCACATTTGTGCACCAGTCTACTGATTTTATTAATCAGTCAATCATCGTTAAATCTATAACATTTTCAACATCAATCCAAACGTCCGTCTGTAGTTCTCAGAGTCTACACCGAGTCCCCGGACCGTTTCTTCAGTCTCGTCAGCAAACAGATCCAGCTTTGCACTGAGCTGAGGAGAAAGTTCGGGTTTTCGGATGTTACCTTTATCTAAGTGGTTGTGACACGATGAGTGTTTATGTGGTTGCCGTCGGTGGACTGTCGTAGCGAGATGTTTCCGAGTTACCTCCGCTCCGCTAGGTCCTGTCGGACCTTAAATAAAAACTGTTCGGGCTGCAGCTGATGGTTATGTAGCTCAGTTTTTGGTTATTTGCTGGTGAAAAGAAAACAACGTTTTGAAGAAATGTACAGGTTGGGGGTTTATAAAACCTTTTTCTCAACCGCAGTTGAAACAAAGTCAGACTGCTGTTGAGACGATGGTCGTGTAAAAACATTCATACTCTTCATTAAACCTTCACCTTTCGTCACTTTGCATATATGAACCTCTTCCGGTCCGTCTTTGTGCCGAGTCAGCAGACGACTCCTCCTCTCTAGTGCTTCTTGTTGATCCGTCGCGATCTCCTCAGGCCGCGCTTCCTGCGGTTCTGATTGGACATCCAGGACCGCAGGAAGTACTTGTCGGGGCTCCTCCTGCGGTTGACGGTCTGGTTCTCCAGGTCGAACTGTCTCTGCAGCTTCAGGGCGACCACCCGGTCCTGACGTTCCTGCTGGATCTGACGGATGTACCTCTCGTCGAAGGCCTCCTGGCTGACCGACCGGCTCCTCTTCAGGTCAGAGTCGCGGTCTGAGTCCAGGTGTTTGGTCTTCTGCTTCCTCTTCTTGCCCCTCCTTGAGGTAGACTGGTTGTGGATGCTACTGTCAGACTCCTTCCTGGGACTCTGCGAGTCCTTTGGCACTAATTTACAGGACTGGAAACCAGAGTTTTTAGTGTAGGGCGAGAATGACTGTTTTCGACTAAACAACGCTCCCCCGCTGCCGGACTCGGGAGTGGCGACTGTCGCCTCAAAGTCTGAATTTCCTCTGAAAGTCGCCTCGCTGCTGTAGCGGATCGCAGGGACCCGGATCTTTACGGACTGTTTCTGGAAGGTGTCCGTGTCCCCGGCCGGAGGATCGAACAGCAGCTTCCTCTTGTTGACGGACACCACTCCGTCTCCTGCAACAGACTGATGAGTCTTTGTTGCGTCCTCCCCCCCGCTGGTCTTGTTATGGAGCTCGGTGACGGGGCTCGTCAGCGTGGCCTTAGAGTTCACTTTGAGGCTCTGGCGATCCAGCTCGATCTGCCTCCACTTCTGCAGCACGGCAGGACTGGCCTCGTAGGTGGTGGCCTTCTGAAGGCCGCGGGTCAGATTCCTGGGCGTGGACTTGACGATGGTGGGCTCCATCAGACGGCCGTCGGGTAGCCGTTTGGGCGGCGTGCACGGCGAGCAGACGATGGGTTTGAAGTGGTTGAGCTCCTCCGAGATGCTGTCGTTGCTCTCGGGGCTGATGGAGCGCTCAGGTCGGGGCGGAGGGAGGACCAGAGGAGTCGTCGACGACGACGACGACGTGACCACAGCTCGCCAGGTGAGCCTCCGGTCAGGGGCGGTGATCGGGGCTGAGACGGAGCGACTGTTCTCAGAGGAAAGGAGGATTCCTGCTGTGTAGCTGTGACTGATTCCGACCTGACAGACGGGGAGGAACACAAACACAGTTTAAAACACAACAACAGAGAGAGAGGGAGGGAGGGCAGCTTTTAAGGCGTGTTCAGACAGAACGCAGTACCCGAATCAGAAGGGGGGACGGGGATCCAGTTCTAGCCCACCACCGAGTGTCTCTCCAGCAGCCAATTAGCTCAGTCAGCCGGACGGCAGTAGAGGAGGTTTTTAAAACGTCTGGTTCAAAAGTTGTTCAACGGACTTTGCTAACATCCAGAAATGAGTTCTCCTGTGTACGATGACGCGACTAGAACAGAAACTACCCCCCCGGCAGCCTCATTTCACACACAACGCAATTACATACAAGGGCACAGGAGGGACTCGTCAACGGAGACAAAACCACGATCGCCTGCACACCAGCCTTCCTCGGGGTAAAACCTATTTAGTCATTAGCCAGTAAAACGGGCTGATAAAGCAGCGTACGGCGGCGCTTTCAGGAGTTGACTTCCCTTTTTCTGCAGACAGTGACTGCCTACCTGTGCATCAGCAGCACCTGTTTGGTGTCACTTTGCTGTCAGATCCAAGAGGCACTTCTTCATTTGTTCTATAACGTCCACAGTCTTCATCATATTTGATGAAGGCGAGTAAAAAATTCTCACGCACAAGAAGCTGAGACCAGCAAACACCGGGGATTTTTTGCATAAGAAATGACTGGAGGGATTCATAGATTATTGAAATTGTTGCTGATTATTTTCTGTTTTGATCAACCAATCAATTAATCAACGAATCCGTGCAGCTCTAAATATGTATTTCATAAGCTGCCATGATTTTTTTCTGTCGCTAGTGCAGGCACTCGTTACCTCCGCTATAAGACACCGGAGGAAAACCTGCAGACATCCAGAGACCGGAGGGGGATAAAAAAAGACCTGGAGTTTCTGCTGAGTTCAGATCCGAGGGTCGGTGTGTACGATGCAAACTAGTCTGACGTCGGCACCGACAGTTCATCGGCTGTTTGGGGAAAATTGGCTTCGCAGTCTGACTGAACACCTTTAGACTCGGGGACAGAAGTTAATACACAACAGAGGAGAAATCCGGTCGGTTTATGAACATCAGGCTCTAAACGTGGGTGAGTTTTGGTGTCGTACCCGGTCCATCATGGCTGGCTGCGTGGCGACCTTCAGTTTCCCTCCTCTGTCCTCCACCGGGTCAGTGCAGCTTCGACTCCTCTGGGAAACACTGAAGAAGAAAAACACAGGTCAGAGCAGTGGAACTACCGTTTGATGGAGGAGTTTCTACAGTAGAGTGTTAAAGCCCCAACATGCAGGGCTTGAAAATGCTCGACTCTGGTGACTCCCAGTGGTCGAATGAAAAAAGACACGGCGGGAGACGACCGGCTGCAGTTGAACACGTTTCTGTTTTGTTCTGTGTGATCAGACACGAGCCTCCATCGGTCGGTCTGACAGCTTTAGGGCGTGAAAATAATGTTCCCGGTGAAGCTGCTCCTCTCGTCCCGCTCACCCAGTGACGGCCGACGCGTTTTTGGTTTTCCTGACGAAGGCGGAGACGTTTCTGATCCTCCTGCTGATCGGCTCCTCGTTCTCCGAGTCTGACAGAACTCCCTGAGAAAAAAAAAAAGTTTTAAGAAAACATCTGAGCCAGTGCAGAGTGAAGGGACCAAACTGAAACACTGAGCTGGACGTAAAGAAGTTCCTATGTTTTATATTATATTTAACTTTCAAAAAGTGAGTCCATTCTCAACTTTCTGTATTTGTTTTTTTAAAGGACAAATGTGAACGAATTATGATTCCCAGATACCTGGACTGTAATGTAAGTGAAAATATTTATATGTTTTAAAACCTGTTGCTATCGTCCTTTATCAAAGACCTCATGTTAAATATCGGCGTCCGTCCCGACTGCACAGTTAGTGATGGAAATATAAGAGCTGCGTCTCGGGTCAGACTTACAGTCTCTTCATCACGTCGGACCGATTCGTCTTTACAGATCAGGGTGTTTCTTCTCCTGAACTCCTCTCTGTCCTCAGACAACAACAGCTGAAACACAACAGTCAAAAACCAACACTACAGAGTGTCAAACTAAATAGAAATGAATCACAAACACCATCACGAACTTATCTTGTTCCTGCACAAACACAATCTGATCGAAACACTGCAGCTGCTCGTTGTTCGGAGTTTTTTTTTTAAAAGAAAAGTCAGCTTCTATGTAGTCGTTGTATCAAGAGCCCCCGCTTACTAGGATATTACATGATAATACACACAGTGTTTTAAATACACAGTGTTTCACTTAACAGCGCTCCGTTTGTGCAAATACACTTTCAGCTTGTTATTTACATGAGTTCAAGTCAAGACAACGATGATTCAAAAACTACACTTTCTCAGAATGAACTTTTGAAATAGGAACGATTGAAGGCTCCACTTTACAACTAAATCAAAGCCAACTCAGACTAACAAAAACTAAAGCCAGTCCAGGATTCCTGCAGGTTCACCAGGTTTAATTTAAGACCTTATTTGTACCACGCAGAATGGATGTTACACCTGTTTCACTAACGCACCTGTAGCTCAGTATTAACGTGTGGCAGAAAACCGGTAGGGACAATATGGCCTAGAATTATTCACCAGATGCACCAGTTCATTGTCGGTTCTGTCAGTACTTCCAGCAGTTTAACAGTAATTCTTTATAATAAACCACATACAGAAACATCTCATAACTGACACTACTGTCTACAGCGGGATGCAAAAAATATTTAATTCCACTGTAAAATAATTTAAGACATTTTAACACCGAGATCAGTGTTTTTAAGTTTTTTCAAGAGCTGCAGATCATGTGCCAGTTCACTTCCTTCCTCTGCTCTGAAACTAATAACCTGTTGTTTGTTGCGTTGTTCCGGGACGATCTGTCCCTGTAGCCGTCCCGACGGGGACTCTGACTCACCTTGTGTTTCCCAGTCGATGCCGATAAAACCTCTGCAGACTTTGGGATGAGAGCAGGAGAGATGAAGAGCTCTGAAGAGACAAAATAACAAGAGAAACCACATCATCAATATACCAACATCAGACTGAAACTGATCACAAACGCACACAACACAAGATGCATTTTTAAATAAATACACTAAAAATTACTTTATATTGATAAAACAATAAACAAATATATGCTTTTAATTTAAAATCCGTGTAAAAATAACTTTAAAACAATCTATCTATCCTAAAAACCGTGACTATTTAAGTGCTTGCAGGAATGAATAAAACACAAGAAACAACAAACTGAAATGAAACCTTAGCCTGAGGAACATAAACCTAATTTTCTCCAAAACTTTGGTTTTCATTGAACAAAAGAAGCTAAGGTTGTCTGGCAACTGGGGGAAAAAAAAAAATGCTGATTTCATATTAGAAACTATCAGATGAAAGAATAATCCGACAAGATTATTAATCTGACCAGACACTTGACACCCGTCAGTCTGAGCCAGAACAGTACTAACAATCAATACCCGGCTCTGAATAAGAGACGCAATTTGTTCACAGAAAAACAAACAGATGAGAAATACTTCAAAGCAGAAGAAATAATAAAGGCAAACTGGAAAACTGTCACACATTGGTTCCATTTTACAATACAAGTAGATAATGTTATTTTCAATATCAATTAATCTGTTAATCGACTGTCAGACGCGCTTTCAATGGAAAAATGTACATTTACTATAAAAAGGTCACCTCACAGACTTTGAAACAGATTTGAGGTTAATTCACGGATTTCCTGGAAAATAATCTGAAGTATTTTTTCTCTGCAGATTGTGTTTTGTGTGTTTGATGTGGATGCAAAAACAGAATAGATACACTGGGTTAAAATGACAGAGGAGGATCTCGGCAGACCTGAACGCAGCCTTAATTTCAGTGTAAATACCTGGAGGAGCAGTAACAGGAAACGACAGCAATAATAATTTTATTTAGGCCAATAATGACAAAGACCAACGCTCGAAGGGGCTGATGCTGAATAGATGAAGTTACACTGAATCAGACTGGACACAAACACAGTCAGATAAAGACACGATGAAGGCGAAAGGGATGCACTGTAGTAAACCAGCTCCTCCTACAGCTGTACAAGTCCGGACTAGTCCACCAACACTAGACCTAATTTCAGATGTCACCTGAAACGACTGAATAATTCAGCTCTAACCGCAGTCTGCAGGTTCTATACATTTATAAGAACAAAAAGAATTGAGAACATTACCGTCAGTGTTGGTGTGAGTCGGTTTTCTGAGGATTTCATTGATTTGTGACTGAGTAGACTGGAGGTGTCTGCTTCAGCAGCCTTATACAAAACTCCATTAGAATAAATCGCGTTTTAATTCGGCCGTTAAAGGCTCTACGAGTGAAACATATTTTAATTCAGCTGTTCACAGACCGAGTCACGTTATTTTCTCGGTTTTACTTGTCAGACATTAATAAACTCTTCAGGCCTAATTTTGCTTAAACTCAACTTGTAGTAAAGTTACCGTGAACGCCGTTAAACTCTGGTTGTTTCGATGTTTGTCCTGCGGTTGGTTCGTAAAACAAACACCCAACGGTAGTGCTGATACAGCGGAATGTGAGCTGTAGTTTGAACGGTAAACACACAGACCTCTCCGGCTGTCGGAGTCCCTCCTTCCCGGCCTGCTGCTACTCCTCTCGGGGTCACTCCTCCTCCGGAGCCGCTCCTCGCCGCCAGACTGTCTCCGGGCCAGGCAGAGCGGACAGGCCGGGTGTCCGCAGGGCGGACTAACGCCGGGCTGAGCCTCCACGCACGCCGCGCACTTCGTCACCTCGTCCTCCGGCGGGCCGGATCCAAACCTGCACCCGGCTCCAGGCCCCGAGCCGGACTGGGACCTGCCGGCAGCGGCGCTGGCCAGTTTGCCGGGCCGTTCGGCGGACCCTGCGGTCGCCATCTTCCCTGTTGAGTCTTCTCTCTCCGGTCCGCTCTCAAAACAAACCCCGCCCTGCCGCCGCCGGAACAGCGCGAGCGCAGAGTGGACGCGCGTGCAGCCCGCCAACCGCGGAGCTGGCGCGAGCCCCGAGTCTCCTCTGGGCTAAATTTCAGAATAAAACGAGTTGATGAATTTGCTTTATTAGCATAGAACCGTTAAAACTTCTATATAGATTAACACATAACTACTGTATAGTTATTTTGTTATTCTCCATCCCCTCGGGGTTGGAACTCCTCTGTGTTTGTGCCGGTTTATCATCACGACTATTATTGTTCGTCCACTGCCGCGGCTCAAACAACCGGGAGCTCGAATGCGCGAAAAGCACGAAGCTCGGCCCGATAACGGGAAATGACGTGCAATTGCTCCCCCAGAAATGTGACCCCAATTGGCCAGATGGTGGCGCTGTCAGCCCTGAAAGGGCCAGGCCCCCTCACACCGTCGAGAGGTCGCACACGAGTGCTGCTCCCTGTGCGCTCCACAAAAGAGCCTCTTGGACCGTAAAAGTCCGAAATCCACCATGGTCGGTGGATTGAAACTGACTCTTTGGAATTTCCCTTCATCGACACCAACGTCGCTGCCCAGTCTCGGGGCGCCGAGGCGCGCGTTTCTACCGTAAATGAGCGAGATCGGTCGAAAAACACGGTCGCCATCAACCAGCATGTCTGCGTGAAGGGCGAGGTTTGGCAAACACCGGCCACGACTCGCGAGCAGTGTGTCCAGTCCGCATGAATCTCGGTACCTGTCTCCAGTCTGTGATTCGGGGTAGGTTGACTATTTTGGGCATTTGGGGCCCAACCCATAGGTGGCGCTGCAGATGCCACAGACGCGGGTCTGACAATTTCGCCGAGTATCAACCGAAATCTAAAGTCCCGCTATTGATGGGTGCGAACGGGCCCATCCGGTATCAGCTCAAAGCTCCAGATGCCCGCGAACGATCCCGATCAGACTCGCCGGAGACTTCCTGCGCTACCTCCCGAACATACGCACCGAGGTACCGGTGGAACAGGTGTGTGACGGGTCTCACTCCCCGTTTAAACAGGACTGAACTGGCTGAAGTCGCTTTGCTCGGATCCGCGAAGCCCGAAACCCGAAACCCGCTCGTCGCTGCCCGCGGCTTTGATTTCAGCCGATCGCGCTACGTCCTTCTGTTGAACGCGGAAGGGTCAGAACCCGCAAATCGAGGCTTGCGGCCATATTCGATTTATTTTTATGACCGCAACATCTTTTAAAATAACAGGAACAGGAATAACAAGGACAAATACTGTGAAATGCAAAATTGCATTTAGAGCGGCTGTGTGTAAAAATGAAATGAAACAAAAAAAGGACATCGTGAGGGAAACAAATATTTTCTTTGGCTTCAGAAATTATTTCAACCACTGCAGATTTTTCTAAAACGTTGCAGCGTTTGTAAGGACATTTATTTTTGTTTTTGAAACTGGAGGCGTCACTGGTCAGAAATACGTCCTTCAAAATAAATGCGTCGGGAGAAGACAATTTATCAAGCACATAGACTGAATATAAAGATCAAGTATCGTCTAAGAAAAAAAACACAACATACGTTATCTTCGTTATTACGCATGAATGAGTCAGACATGGACACTGGGACATGCACTGAAGGCGGCACTGGACCGGTAATAGATTTATAACCTGTTTCATAATAGTTAAAACCTGGGTTTTTTAATCTGCTGCCGGTAATTTATTAATAGGCAAATAATTCCCCAAGAGAAACAACAACCTTACAACTGCCGTGAATTTATAACATGCATGCATTGCTAGGGTCCCGCAACACTCGCTCTCGTGTGTCCCCCGAGAGACCTTTATTGTGAAAAGGTTTTGTTTTTCTACCGACTCAAACCGGAAATGTGCTCCGATTTGACCGTGGAAGAAGAAGAGAAGAAGAAGAAGAAGGAGAAGAAGAAGAGAAGAAGAAGAACAGCGGCGGCGCTGGACCTCTGAATCGTGAACTGTGAAGATAGAGAGGTAGAAAACGCTGGTTCCAGCTAAGATTAACCAGTTTAAAATCATTTAAACTGGTTTAGTGCCGAAGCTGTGATGAAACTAAAGGGATTTCACCTTCGGTCTTCGCAGTTCGTATTAAATCTGTCGTTGAGGTCAAACCGCTGCAGTTTCATGTCAGTTCGTTCTTTTCCACGAACTGTACATAAATTTAAATCTATACTTAAATTTATATTAGTTTACAGAAATTAAGTGTGTGGTGGAAACTAAACAGATCGTACTTATGAAACTAATTTACCCTTAACATATACATATATGTGTAGTTTTACTTTAAAACTTAATCAATTTACCCTTTAATGAAGATTTAATTGAGGTATTTTATGGGATTTTAGGGGAATAATTAGTGGAAGAATTAACGATTTGTAATATACTAATTTACTGCTCGTATTTAGGGGTTTTTAATGGATTATCTACACGAGTCAGCGCAGTTTTGAAGGAGTAAAACTCCCTTAAAGTTGACCAGATAACATGAACACCGTCACTTCTTCCATCTAATTTTTTGGTGTAAATTGTGTTTTGGTTTGTTTTTGTAACCCTTTATTTCGTGCAGACAATCAGTTAAAAAATAAGGCCACATATTATTTTATAATCTCATACATATTGTAAGACATTAATTTAATTAACAAATTAAGGGGTATCTGGGAAGATGTAATGCAAACTGTTAGGTGATAGGAAATCTTCGAGCATGGAGAGAAACCCTTACTATATTATAAACCACTACTTAACCTCAATTTTCTGTTGAGTTTGCAACTTAATTAAAAATCAAGGTCCTTGTATGGCAAAAATTAAGAGGTGTCTTTAATTTTTTTTAGTAAAATTTGACATAGGATTTTACTCCTTAAAAACCTCTTCATTCACGAGGAAAATCTGACTCAAATCCCTTGATATATTCCAGTCCATGAATGTTTCCGTTAATTTGGCCCAAATCTGATAAACCTGTTAAATATCTGAATGCTGAATAAGGTTCCCTTAAAATCTCATTAGTTAGCTGAAAATATTTCGGAGCCTTAATGTAAACCAAACTAGAATGTTAACACCTGATTTAACTGGGAGTTTGTGTGTTATTGTCAGGGTGTTGTTCCCTGGTTCCAGACCTGGATCCTGGTCTGGCTCCAGTCCTGGATGCAGGGCGTCAGGCCGGTGGTGGAGGTTGTCCGTCTGGGCCTGGTCACCTACCAGGAGGCTCTGCGGCTGCAGCAGGTCTATGTGAACCGGCACAAGTCTGGTCCGGCTCACACACTGCTGCTTTGTCAGCACCCACCAGTCTACACTACCGGCATCCGCCATAAACCCTACGCCGCCCCCCTGCTGGACGGACTCCGCCTGCTTGGGGCCGACGTCCACCAAACCAACCGAGGAGGACTCATCACTTTCCACGGGCCGGGGCAGCTGGTCTGCTACCCGGTCCTGAACCTGGGCAGCTTCAAGAAGGTCTGAGTTGACTCATTATGGAGTTTAATATCGTTTAATCTTACTGGACATGTTTTGAACCTGCGTTCTGCTCTCTCAGAGTGTTCGTTGGTACGTTTGCGAGCTGGAGAAAACCATCATGTCGGTCTGCAGCAGTTTTGGTATCGAAGCCTCGACGTCTCCTCACACTGGAGTTTGGGTCGGAGACAACAAAATCTGTGCCATCGGTACGACACCACAACTTTACTGCTGTCAGTGCAACTGTGTTCTTGCATCTCTGGCTTCTTTCAGATCTCTGCATGAATCTAATATTCTCGTGTCTGAATAAAAACCTGAGTCACTTTTTCATCCACAGGGAGACTGCAGCAGCAGAAACACATGCACCGATTAACCGCGAGTCTCGTTCTGACCTGTCATATCACTCGAATTAATGTAATATCTCAATTTTCATCTCTTCTGTCCAAAGAAAAGAGAAGAAAGATCCTTCCCAGATCAGTCTGTAAAAACTATTTTTTAATGTGCTCTGTCAGGTTTTATAACGCAGCAGCAGAATTCACTCTGAAATAACATTAATTGATGAAACAGATGTGATAACCAGTGGATTCATTGTGAAAAGCAGGAGAACAATGGTGATTAATTAAAGCTTCAACAGCCAAAGAAGTTTTGAATCCATCAGTGACGCAGCCTGACAGAGAACAGAAACAACCTTTTTTAACATTTTTAACTCTCCACTGGTCTCAAACAGCAGTAAAGCAGGAGATGAAAAAATAAAGTCACATGTGAGCGACAGGAGAAAATGAAATGGGGAAAATAGTAATAAAGACTTAAGATTTAAAACAGCAGTAAAATAGGGTAAAATGTTGGTACTGCCTGCTGCAGTACGTCGCCCTCGACTGTCGTAAAGAATCCAAGAGTTTTGAACCTTGGATCGAAACGATCACGTGATTCTGCTGAAACCGAGGCCCCGTTTGTCATCGGTCACATGATTCTCTGAAAGACGGTAAAAGCCTCGATACGAAGCTTCAGCGGAAGTTGATCGAGCTTCGGAGCCTCGGTATCATACGTAACATCACTAGTACAAACGTTGTTTTCTTGTGATTTTCAGGAATCCACTGCGGTCGATACATCACGTCTCACGGTTTGGCTCTGAACTGTAACACAGACATGTCGTGGTTCAGCCACATCGTACCGTGTGGTATTGAAGGTAAAGGGGTGACGTCGCTGAGCGCCGAGCTGCAGAGAGACGTCAGCGTGGAGGAAACCATCCCTCACCTGCTGGACGCCTTCAGAGACCAGTTCAACTGTCAGCTGACTGATGGACAAACACCTGAACCTGTAGAGGACAGCGGAGGATCATCAGCGTAGAGACTGACCCGAACTGACTTTGTATACCTAAATACGACAATCTGTTGGAATATGTTCATCAGTTTCATCTGTTTGTTGAGCACTGAAAGAGGTCCAGGGTTTGTTTTTCCACATCTGTGACTTACAGGACATGTCAAAAGCCCTTAAACCCCTTTAAAATTTACCAATTACCTGTAAAAGCAGCTCTGAATTTGTACCTTGAAATGGCCTTAATTTTCCATTGGACGGTCCGATTCAGCGTTGGCTTTGTAACTTGGTAAATATTACAGGGTTGAACCCAAATTTGGGGTTAATTATTGAATAATTATTTGGTTCTAATAAATGAGTTTTCTTCACTTATTGGTTTTCAAGGTGTAAAACACATGTTGAATTTACCAAATAGTATTAAAGCCATCCCAGAATTTTCACCTCAATAAAAAATATCTAAACATGTTTAATATAGAAATGAATGGAGATGAAGGGTCCTTCATGTCATTTAAAAGCCAATATTAAGGCTTTTTTTTTACCCCTTAAATTGTGCTGATAAACACAAAATAAAAATAGCTTACAATCCATTAATAATACATTAAGCATCCTCTTAAACTCCCACTGAAATACGATCATTGAATCAATATTAATGGGTGGATGAATAGTATTTTAAGGTGAGGATAACAAATAGCTCCAACACTAACTGCTGCTAAAACCCCAATGTCTTATTTTTACATTTCTATTTCTACACCTGTTCAATAAACAACATACAACCCGGTTCCTGCAGTCTGGTCTGGTTTACATTACGCTAAAGAAATGGGATTGCTGATGAAAATCGATTCACTTGCGGTAACAGCATGTTAACGCACCGACGGATCTGCTCTCTTCATTCTTCTTTTAGGCAGCAGAACAAAACTGGTCCAGGTCTTAAAACTGAAACAGCCTCGCCACGAGGTCAATTCAGTCACTGCTCTGGAGCTTTTGATCATATCCACCGGTGGTATTCAGATCTTTCAATAACAGAGTATGATCAGTAATGTTGGCAACATGTACTTTAAGCATCAAAAGTACACAGAATGTGATGTTAGTGTGTTACTGATGCATTAACATGTAAGCGGCTTTTCTGTGTTCTACCTGCAGTGAAGCTAATTTTAACAACTTCATGTAGTTCTTTGTTTTGCTAGCGCCATCAATAGAAATTGATCATATAAGTTGATCGTGTTTTTTGTGTTAAATCTGAGAGTTAAAAAACATAGAGCAGGGAGAGGAGTATGAATATTAAGTACAGGATGGTGAACCATGTGATCGTGTGTTTAGGAATGTTATGTGCCGCCTGCTGGTGGAAAATCACCCATTAGTGCGGGTTTAAAGAATCTTGTCCCGGGAAAGTGGCGGTACGCAGCGGAAAGTTGCCTCGGTTACACCGAAGTGGACCGGAAGTGAGGATTCTGTCCCTGAAACAATACACATCAATTTAGAACGATGAAACGCACATTAGGTCTAATAGAGGATACTGCAAAAAGACACCGTGTGTCAATGTTAACGTGGAACAAAAAAAACACTAGCCTTGTTCTTAAGTTTCCTTAGAAATAAATGCGTGCGAGAGGCTTTTATTTCAACAACAGACCGGAAGTGGAGTGTGTCCCCCCGAGGACTTGATGGCGATGTTTATGAAGTTCGGTGGCTGATGTTTCTGTCGTGTCTAACTTTACAGAGGAATATTCTGGGCAGCGCTGCAGAGAGCGGCCTGATATCGGCTTCCCCGTGGCCGCGGTGTAACCGTGGCGTGTAGCTAACATTAGCCTCGGTGCGTGCAGTTAAAGGGCAACACGCAGAGTCACGGAGTTCTCCGCCGGTGGCCATAACAGAGAGGAGGCGTGCGTCCGGTCGAGGAGCCGGGACCCGCTAACAGCTGGGAGCTAACACCGTATCCCGGTCCGCCTGTTGTTAGCTACTTTATCCGACGGTCAAATGGCCCTGCTGCAGTTCACTGAATGTTAGCTAGCACGGCTCGCTCTGTCAGCATGGGAGACGATAACGGAGTTAACGGTGACCTGAACGCCAACCTGAGGCGCCAGAGCACCGGCGACCCGCAGCTGGACAAGGCGGTGCACCAGTGGTTAACCTGGGACAAGGTGAGTGTCTGTCCGTCTATCCGTCCGGCAGTTAGGAAACGGCTTAAAAACCAACTTAAGTCCGGTGTGTACTGCTGTACGCGCACGACTTTGCAGAGGGAACGTCACACCAGACTCCCCTGAGAAATCTTGCATTTTAAGTTGACACTGCGTGCATTGGTAAACATGTAGTAAAACTGACTTCAGATGCTGAATTTAATGTATAAATGTGGTCGTCTGGTAAAATCGGTCCACAAATTATTTGCTAAAGCAGAACCTGTTTTCATTAAACTTCAACTTTGAGAGCAATTTCACGAAGCTCACGCTATCAAGGCGTGTGCGCGCGCGCGCGCGTGTGTTTTAATTAAACGTACAATTTAATTTAATTACCGGCAGCTATATGGACACTTTATGTGCAAAATTTATCACCATTGCACTACATCTATCAAGTCACGTTTGTCATTGCAATTAATTGTGTCGATATGCAAGAAAATCCAAACTTACGAGGTATTTAATGGGAGTTCTGAACAACGACACAGCCGCGAGTGGGCTGGTTTCAGCCTCTCACCGGGGTTAGGGAGCGTGTGTTGCAGGCAGTGAGGACCTGCAGGCCGGCCCGCAGGCAGGCAGGACCACCGGCCAATGTCTGGGTCGTGATGGGCTTCGGCTTTGTCGGTTATCGAGCGATTAGACGGCAGCGTGACTCAGCTGATTTACTCTAGTGGGCGCCAGTGGTCAGAAAAGGCCCGTGGGGTCAGTGAAACTCGAGTTTCAGTGATGAGATTATATCGATCCCATCCTCATCTATCAGCCGACCGGCCCTCGTTGAGCTGCGGGACAGTTTTCTCTGGATACCAGTCTGAACCAGCTGGATGGTGTCCAGATCCACCAACCTCCGCCTGCCGCCTTCACCTCCCGCACTGAGTCCAGGTTCACATGTGGATGCATTTTCAATATGAGCCATAAAAACGGCTCTTTAGACCGAGACGAGGTCGATTTATTTATACAGTGAAATTCAAACTGGAAGCAGCTCGGGTTGATTTACGACCATTTAAACTTTCCATGGAGTGGACAACAAAGTTTCAAAAGAAAATGTGAACCTACATAGAAATTCAGAGAGGGTCCGGATTTATCAATGAATGTAAAGACATGAAACAACGAGATTTCAACTGTGTTGTGACACACTGAGGCCAACGCGAGGTAAGCCAGTGAACAGGCCGCCGCAGCAGTCTAACGTGCAGTCTAACGATGCTGGACGTCCCGTCTGAAGGCCTCAGAGGAGAGAACAGGAGCTTTGTGAAGCATGTTTTCTTTCTTTTCTCTCTGCAATTGTCCTCGGCGGCTTCATTCGTGCTTATGGACACGCAGCGATATCACCTGGTGACCGAGGTCCCTTACAGGCGCTGAGCAGGTGCACCGAACGAATCGGTCACCGGATGAGCCGAAACACAAAGATCAACAGCCAGAGCTCAGCTTCAGTCACTAACGTTGAAGACCCAAAACCAGGTCAGGAATCTGGATGCGGTCCTGGACTCAGACCTCAATATTAACGTCCACTCTAAGACAAAATCCGCCGACTGTCACCTGAAGAAGAAGTCAAGGTTGAGAGGACTGATGTCTTAGTGGGTGGTAGAAAAACTTGTCCATGCGTTTATCTTCAGTAGGCTTGACTACCGTAACGCTGTCTTTACAGGTCTCAGGTCAGAGAGCTGCAGCTGACTCAAGAGTCCTCCCTAAGACCAGGAGAGACCACATCGGTCCAGGTCTCACAACTTTACTCTGGCTTCCTTTTGGTCAAACAATTGATTTTAAGACACTCCTGTTGGTTTATAAAGAACTGCGGTTTATTTCTGATGTGGTGCTTTGTTCTGACCTGTCCCAGACCTCTGAGTTGGTCTGGGACAGGTCTGCTTACTGTCTCCAGACTCCAGACCTGAACCGACCAAAGTTCTCAGGTGGTCGGGGACAGGTCTGCTTACTGTCCCCAGACTCCAGACCTGAACCGAGCAAAGTTCTCAGGTGGTCTGGGACAGGTCTGCTTACTGTCCTTCAGAGCCCAGACTACTTAGATGGATCTGGGACAGGTCTGCTTACTGTCCCCAGATTCCAGACCTGAACCGAGCAAAGTTCTCAGGTGGTCGGGGACAGGTCTGCTTACTGTCCTTCAGAGCCCAGACTACTTAGATGGATCTGGGACAGGTCTGCTTACTGTCCCCAGACTCCAGACCTGAACCGAGCAAAGTTCTCAGGTGGTCTGGGACAGGTCTTCTTATTGTCCTTCAGATTCCAAACTCAACCTGGAAAAGTCCCGTTTTTATTTAACTCCCAGAAAACTGCAGATCTGCTCAAAAACTTATTTTGTTTAAATCGGGACCGGAGACTTTCCTGTTTGTCTCTGGGAATATCAATCACATCTCTGGCTGCACTGTCAGTTTTATGCGACTGCTCGATTTGTCTTATTCTGCTTTTAGCTAATTTGTTTGTCTTTATTTTACTCGCCTTGTGTCTCTTATCCTATGACCTGGTCTGTCCTATGTAAGGCCCTTTGAGTTGTCTTGTTGTGTCTTGTAGCTCCTCTTAAAGCCAGGAAGCCTGTTGTTACACCAAACTGTAAATTCGGGCTGCAACCAACTATTGTTCTCATCATTGACTGATCCACTAATCATTGTGATGACAGATCGCGGGTTATTATCAGGTGGAGGCGGACCACGGTTTTTTTACCCTGCTGCAGTCGCCATGACTTCAGAAGCATAAAGAGATGTCGGCTGCCACACGGTGGTGCTGATGCATCCGTTCAGTGTTTCCAAGCTGCTGCCGAACTAATGATCTGAAAACAGGAAGATTGTACAGAGAGTTTTCGAGTTGTAGTCTTGAGTTTTTATACAAACGAGTGCGGTGCCCGTTGATGATGTCACAGGGCAACATCCAATGATGTCAAATTCCCGCGACGAGAAATGCTCATTCAGACAATGTCACAGTCGACGCCGCGCTTCCCGGGTCCTCAGCGATACCAAGACCACCCAGAAAGTGGAAAGACAGACCGAGATTCCTCCACCTACTAGTAGGATTCCTGTGTTTCATTACATTTATATATTTATACACACACCCCCTCTCTGACCTCAGAGCTGTGTGTTTTAAAGGTCACAGAGGCCATGAATGTTGCTGACCTCCGCTGTAAATGTCAGCAGCCTGGAAAAGGTTCAGGCTGCCCCCCTCCCACCATTTAGCCTTCATAATCACTATATACTGAAATAAATACCTGGTGTCTGACAGACTCTGAGGCAGCTGTGACCAGATCTCAGTGTTTCCTAACGTCTCCGTCGCCGGCTCCAACTCCTCCTGCGGACTCTCGTCAGCGGAGGCTGCTGGAGGAACAGACGAGGAACCGCAACACGGTGAAACACGGGCTGGAACAATAGAAAATATGTGGAACGAACACTGGACACGAATAAAGACTGAAACATGTTCTTATACGCTCCCTGACAGCTACAGCTGTTATAAAGTAGCTGTGACATGTTTATACACTGACTTTATAGGATAAATAGGGGAAACTGATGCTCTATTTTCTTCTTGTCAGAAAAATCGGGTTCTGGTTCCTACTGAAGACAAATCACTTCACAAATATATAGTTTCATTTTTAAACAAGACTTCATGAAACGTTACTGAACATCAGAGGAGGTGGAGCTTGTGTCAACTCTTGTCATATAGTAAAAACTCAAAGGAGCTTCTTTTTTCCTGACATTGTGATTAATGACCACAAATTGATCAGATGTGATCAATGTTACCTGCAGAATTTTCAAGCGTAGAGTTGAAATATTTTGAGAAAACGGTGGCGATGTTATAATGTTTTGAGAATCATGGTACAAGTTATAGTCAGTCTCACAAAAAAACCTTTGAAATATTTCCAGTGTAAAGTCAAATGTTTCCTGCCGGTTCCTGCTGAAGATGTAAATCTTAAAAAACCTTTAATATTTTTAAACTAGACCTGCAGGTTTACCAGAGTCCAACAGTGGAGCTCTACGGCTCAGAGGAATCAGACATAGCGGGCTTTGATGGATTTCCTCTCCTCCGCTGTAGAACCGGAGGACCCGGGCTCAGGTGGAGTCTCTGGTGGCGGCAGGGCGGTTGGATGAACTGAGGTCGAGACTCTGCAGCAGGATGAGCTTCGGCACGGCCGGACTCAGAGCGCGGATGGGAGCCGGATTCAACCGGATCAACGACCTCACGGTCATCCAGTCCACACAGGTCAGACTGTGGCCCTGTGTGATGAACAGAGCTGGTGTTAAGACGCCAGGTTCGGGTGACTCGGGCTTGTTGATCACCTGAGAGAGGAGGAGTTGTTGATACGACCCAGCCTCATGCAGCACCATCAGATCAGAGTAATCCAAGTGAGATTAGGTCAAGCGTATAGTTTCCACAGCCAGATCAGGATTTCAAGGAATTCAACCACTATAGATATTGGTGAAATATGGAGACAAAGGCTATAAACACGTGTAAATTACAATATAATTCTGATTAAATGAGGTTGGCATATTCAGTGGTGGAGAGTGAGTCTGGAAAAAAATGGATAACTGACATGTCTTTTTGAAAACAGCGAAAACTAAAGAAAACCACAAAACGTAAGAATAAATACCTGAAGAAGAGACTTTAATGCTTGATAAGGTCCAAAAGACCAAAACGTTGTATTTACTCAGAGTCGACAGTGAAGGTTTTTTTTTCTTTTTTACAAATGTCGATCATTAAAAAAGATAATAATTATTATTATTATTATTATAATAAAGATTTAATATTGACAGTGTCCTTGTGTTATCTGCAGTGATGGAATAAGCGAGTAAGACAGTTTATCGTGAACAACTTGCACTTAAATCTAAAGTTGACAAAACCAACTCAGATCTTTTTTTATGGCTCAGACTTCAAATAAATAAATGTTTCTGGGTATTTTACCGCCAACAAAACTTGGATTTATCGAACACCAACTAATCAGCAAGTTTTCTTTCTCCCGGTCTCTCCTCAGGGTCTGTTTTCCCACCTGTCCAGGTATTTTGCAGACTTCGGCACTAGAGGACTGGTTGTTGGTTTTGACACCAGAGGACAGGAGGAGAGCGGCTGCAGCAGTCAGCGGTAAGCACCTGTGAACAGACTGTAACCAATGTGAGAGCACAGTCTCATTTTCACAAGAATCACTTCAGTTTTTGTTGTTTTTATATTTGTAATTTAGAAACTACCCCTTTTAAAAAAAGCGGGGCAGTCACAAAGCGACGTAGAGAGGCTGTCTGCGACTACGCAAAGTCAGGACTAGTCAGCATTTTCAATTAAGGGAAACTAATTGAGATCATGTGTAACTTTAACTCTTCAGTTGCATATGTCACTACACCAGTCATTTCCATGGACGAGGCCCGAATCTTTAGAGACACATCCAGATTGTAGTTGCAGCCCCAGATTTTGCTGTGATTTGCTGATGGGCAGTGGCTGAGGTCATGGGGACACAGACGTGTCACTGGGTGTATCTTTGACTTTTTCGTTGTTTTTATTTGTTTCAGGTTGGCAAAGTTGACGGCTGCTGTGATGCTCAGCAGAGACATTCCTGTTCATCTTTTCTCCACATTTGTCCCCACGCCGTACGTGGTGAGGAAGCACCGACGCCATCTTTGTCCATCACCTGTCTCACTGGGCCTGACACACACATGTCCTCACCCGCTGTGTGGTTAGTATTAATTGTGTGGTTTTATTTTCCCAGCCGTATGCTGTGAAGAAGCTCGGCGCAGCAGCTGGAGTGATGATCACCGCCTCACATAATCCTAAAGAAGACAACGGATACAAGGTCAGAAACCACTAGAAGTCGGGCTACACGTTAACCCCTGGACATGAAACAACCAGAAAATTTTCTTTTCGGTTCCTTACTGCATGGTAGGAGGCAGTAAAGGTTACTTTCTTAGACCCGTAGACATCAAACGTTCCGGCTGTCATGCTGATAACAATTCAACTAAGCTGGATCCTCTGCTGTGTCTGACTACAAGGATATTAATTTACAGTGGCTTCATTTTGTTCATTTTAGTTTTACACCACCCTTAAATCCAGCTCCATGCAGCTCTGACCGGAACCCACGTTGAACACTTGGGGCCTCATTTATCAAATGCAGAAAAAGTGTCGCACCAGTCCAGACAACAACGTTGTACATATGCACAACTCTGATTCAGCAGCGAATTCCACACTATGTGGCTTAGCTCACATACAGCCGAGCTCATTTACATAACACTTTACATTTACATACAAATTACTCAACCAACAACAAGGTGAAGACACGTCAGGATTATCTTGGGCGCATGTAACGAATGAAGTCACTGCTGTTTGAAATGACGTTAGAACTGTAGCAGAAGTTAGTACCTCACAAAATCCAGTTTAATTGGATTCACCATCATAGCCACCAACATATGGAAAGTATTAATTAAAACCAAACGGGACGACAAGTCCTAAATGAATTTATCGACACTGATCATTTTCTTGTCACTACTTCCCACTTGTATGCAGCGATAGTTACCTCCACCAAGGAGGTTGTGTTTTCGCCCGCGTCGCTCCACTCTTACTCCTTGTGCGTTGGATTGTAGTCAATGGTTTTCTACCACCAGGGGTTTCTGTCTGCTCGTCAGGAGTGTGTCTAAATTAACGCTCATTTTGATGAAGATTTTGCTGAATGTGCGTAAATCTAGAAATCACTCATGGTGGTCTGTATCTGTACCTCCCTCTGCAGGTGTACTGGTGTAACGGCGCTCAGATCTGCTCACCTCACGACAAGGAGATCCTGCGGAGAATCGAGGAGCACCCGGAGCCCTGGAGCGTCTCCTGCTGGGACGAGGAGCTGGTGGAGAGATGCTCCCTGAGAACTGACCCCCTGACCCAGATCAACAGCTGCTACATGGACGAACTCACCTCCCTCTGCTTCCACAGGTAACAGGAGGTCGAGTTCACCTCTGCGGCTAGTCCCCAGACCTTATGGACTAGTTCCCCTACCCCCGGAAGTAGTTGCTGGACCTCTGCAGCTAGTCCCCTACGCTTCAGACCTCTGCAGCTAGTCCCCAGATCTCTGGAACTAGTTTCCCTACCTCTGGAACTCGTCCCCGAACATCTGCAGCTAGTCCAGAATGCTGCTGCTTGCCTGGTGTTCAATATCCCCAAGTTTTCTCTTCGTTCACTACACTGGCTTTCTGCTGCGATCACATCCAGGTTAAGATTTTGGTGCTGGCCTACAAGGCAGTGAAGGGAACTGCTCTTTCCTACCTCTAAGCCTTGTTCTTCTCTGTTCTGGTCCCATTCTCTCATGCCTCTCAGGGATCTGAACATCAAATGTCCTTTGAAGTTCGTCCACTCGTCCTTCCACGGCGTCGGACATGTCTTCGTCCTGCAGGCCTTCCAGACCTTCGGCTTTGCTCCGCCGATCCCCGTCCCTGAGCAGAAAGACCCTGACCCCAACTTCTCTTCCGTCCGCTGCCCAAACCCAGAGGAGGGAGAGTCTGTTCTGGTGGGAGATAGATCCCAGTTCCTTAAGTGATTTTGCTTTTTTTGTTTTCTTTTGTTTTCTTTTTGTTTTAATAATCAGTTATTTCATTTTCTTCTTCCGTGTTGCAGGAGCTTTCTCTTCTCCTGGCAGAGAGGGAAAACGCTCGGATTGTTCTGGCAACGGATCCTGATGCCGACCGTTTGGCTGTAGCAGAGAAGTCTGATGGGTAACTGTGACGTTTGCTCAAAGGCACTTCAGTCCAGAGACTGTCAGTTAAAGCTAAAAGTAAATTGCAGCACTGCAGGTGTAGTTTGCCCGTGATGAAGATATGGTTTACTGTTGATGTTGTCATCTTACCTGCATTCCCTTGTGCTACAGGTGGAGTTTATCTGAAAGCATTTACCTATGATGAAGACATGGTTTACTGGTGGTATCGTTGTGTTACAAATGTAGTTTACCTGTGTTTATGTGTATTTACAGGTGTGGTTGGAAGGTGTTCACAGGTAACGAGCTGGCGGCTCTACTGGGTTGGTGGATGTTCTTTAACTGGAAGGAGAAACATCCAGATCCAGCAGACACTCAAAGGGTTTACATGTTGGCCACCACGGTGTCCTCCAAAATCCTGCAGGCCTTCGCTCGTATCGAGGGGTTCCACTTCGAGGTGAGACGGGTCCGGTTACATCTGGAAATAGCTCATCAATGAACATGAATTTGATAATACTGGTACGAGGAGGAGGAGGATGATGATGGTGAAGATAATGATGGATGATTGTGATGGTGGTGATGGTGGTGATGATGATGATGATGAATATCTCCTGTCTCTGTGTTGAACAGGAAACTCTTCCAGGATTTAAATGGATCGGGAACAGGATTCACGAACTCTCCAAAACAGGAAACACAGTCTTATTTTCCTTTGAGGAGTCGATTGGTAACTGAGCTTGTTTCTTTTGTTTGTGTTTTAAATTTGCTTTATTTAAAATCATCCCCAGACCACCTCCTTCACCTCACGGTGGAGGTTTTAACTCTCAAGCTGATTGGCTCTCTGTTTCTGTGCTGTAAACCCTCAGTGAAGACTCAGAGGTATGAAACCCTGACACATGTCCAGGACCATTATTTATCATGTTAAATGAATTCCACAGGCCTTCAGTCACAAAGCTCTTCGACTCACTATTTAAAACGAAGAGTGAGTGATTCTGGAGAAGGACTGTTGATATTTGAACTCAACAGCAAAACCGACACACCCCTCCCTCACACAAGCTCCGCCCCCCAGACTCAATGGTACTAGCTGACCAAAAGAGAAAGATGGAGGAAACCGGAGCGTCTTGTACGGCGCAGAAGTGGAGGCTCTTAGACAAAATAAAACACGTCATCACACAAAAGACAGGCAAACAGAGCATCGGAAACACTAGCGAGAGTTAGTTTGTAAAAACTAGCGAGAGTTAGTTGTTAAGATTGTTTTACAAAACTACAGTGACAGAGGAGAGGACTGTAGGTTTGTAGCTAAGCTAACAAGGAAGGTAACGTTACCTAGCATAGCATTTCAAACTATGCATCAATCCAAATAATCCCACTGCGCTGGTAGACTTCTGTTCTCAGGTCTTCTGGCTATAAAACCCTTCACAAGTTGTACGGACAAACTCCGTGATACAGAGCAAACAACGAGACAGCAAGTAATGTAACTAACGTTAGCTTGGTTGTGGGTTAGCGACCTCTGGCTACAGTTGCTGCGGTGAAGCTAAACATGCAGAGAGGACGAGGAGGTTTCCCAGAACCAGCGCAGCAGCTGCAGACAGCGACACTCACAACGCTCCTGCTCCTATAGCTGATTTTCTTTCCCAGTCCGACCGTTCAGTCTCCACCGTTGGAAAACCTCACATCCGCTAAACCAGCCCCCCCCCTCCCACCTGATCATTGCCCTACTTTTTCAACTTTTGTTCCTCAGACCTTCTCTTAGGCTGTTGATTGACCATCTCTCCTTCTCTGTTGTTTAGCACGTTAGCATGAGCTGGAATTACCGTCTCTCTGCACGAGCACAATCACCGCCAAGTGCTGATTGGCTGGAGTTGTCGGTCCGAGCCACTCTGTTTATTTCCTATTTACAGAGCCAGGGCTTTGTAGGAACACTGGATTTTTTTTCCCAGTACACACAGAACGGACAGCTAGCGGACCGTGAGGAGATGTTCACTGAATCTGGCAAAAAGTGTATTAGATTAGAATCACTGACTGAACTCTTTAACCTTGTGATTTCACCCATTTCCTGCAGTTTCTCATTATTTTTCACCTTCTTTTATTATAAATACATACTGAACAAAGACTTGGTCTTTGCAGAAGTAAAGTAAAAATTTATTGGACTTCTTTGAAGAGAAACAGATTTGACCAACACAAGTAACAGTGAGGTCTGTTTTGTTTCTCCACAAACAACAGCAGCAGAGCGAAGTAAAATTTTGCAGAAACTTTTTTCTCTGTGACATCAGGTTTCCTGTGTGGCAGTATGGTCCCTGAGAAAGACGGTGTGAGCTCTGCAGCGGTCGTGGCTGAAATGGCCGCTTATCTCCACAACAAGAACCTGAGTCTTAACCAACAACTCCACAACATCTACCAGACGTACGCTGCATGTTTGTAAATATTTAGATTTCATAATTCAGGTTGTCCTACAGGTTTACAGGTCTACAAATTAAATGTGATTAAAATAATAGTGCATTTGCATCAACAGTATGTCAGAGAAATGATTTAAAGGGGCTATATGTAAGTTTTTGCTACTGCTACATAGCCAACGTTAGCATTAGCATAAATAGCTGTTTACTCACGAAGAGCTTCAGCCATCGTTGTGTTTCCAAGGCCAGAGGTTAGAATCTGTCCTCTGAGCAGAGCTACTGCTTCATCCTCTCATGTTGGACAAAGGACAGACTGGACGCTGCTGTGACTCACTATCAGAAAGTGACGAGACAGGCGGAAGAACCAGGGCTAGCTGGTTAGCATGTTAACGTCAGAAGAAGAGAAGTGATAGAAATAAAAGAAAAACACGAGTCAGCATTGGCGTTGCTCTTGACGAGTAAAGGAAAGAGGTTTGACGCTGAACTCGCGTTTTTCTAGACTGAGTAAACAGCTTTTAATGCTAATGTTGGCTACGCAGCGATAGCAAAAACTTACATATAGCACCTTTAAGGAAAGTCACAACAGCATCAGGATGATATGGACTTATGTTGTTTTACAAATGTCTGCCGTCCAAATGCATGATTCTGATAAAAACTGCCAAAGAAAGTTTCAGAAGTTTTTATCTCATAAACATGAAGAGCTTGGTCCTGATGACAGGAGGTTAAAATGATTTATATTATATTATATTATTAGATTCAAATATACTGTGTATCATGAAATAAAACGAGTCCAAATTCACACATAAAATAATCAAAATGATTTCCAAAGTAATGGACTGTCTTCCACTGTTACACATGACATGGAACCAGACTCCAATTATAAATGTGAAATTACTGTACCTGTAGCCAATGTTAATACTGTGGTAAAACCGTGACAGATTTTGCCTGTAACTTTGCAGTTTGAATTGATTTCAATTAGAACTTGTTTGTGTTCAATATCCTAAATCTGTATGTAGGGTTAGGTTTAAACCAATTCAGTCTGATTTTAAGGATCTAATTTAATTTTAAAGTCAGATTTACAAAGTGCAGTCTGTAGAATACACAAGTACATGTCATTGTTAGAGCATTAAACAACTTCTACCACAGGGGGCAGCAGCCACTTCCTCACCCTTCTATGTATCACAGAGTTTGGAGATTTTTGTTCACGTTGTACAGTATTGTGAGGCTGTGATGTTAGTTTTGTCTCAGGTTCTCACAGCAGAGCTAAAGATCTTTTAACATCAGTTTCATACAAACAATTAATTCTCAAATTAATTTAATTCAACACAGAAGAAAAACCAGAGTCATTGAAGTGTCATCGCGTCATAATGACTGGTCTTTCTTCAAAGTTTTTATGACTTCTGGTGAAAATCAAAGTAGAGTTACTTCTTCTCTCTTATTTTGACAGTCATCTCTGTTGCGGCTTCCTGTCTCCAGGTATGGTTACCATGTGTCTAAAACCTCCTACGTCATTTGTAACGACCCGCCCACCATCCACAAGATCTTTGGTCGGATCAGAAACTTTGACGGCGAGGGATCGTACCCAAAGATGTGCGGCGGCGTCCAGATTGTCCAGGTCAGAGACGTTACCACGGGATACGACAGCAGCCAGGCTGACCTCAGATCTGTAAGACGTGCACTGAAAACAGCTGTGTGAGGTGTCTCCACACCGATTTTCGGTTTCTGTTACAAAATGCGCCTCTGTGTATTTCCCCTGGAGGTTCTTCCAGTGTCGAGGAGCAGTCAGATGATCACCTTCACGCTACAGAACGGTGTGGTGGCCACACTGAGAACCAGCGGCACCGAACCGAAGATCAAATATTACACCGAGTTCTGCGCCGCGCCGGGGAAAAGGTCAGCTGACTCTAACACAATGTTTACCGTCCATCTCACACACATTACAACTTCAAACTATGTAATCCCGGTTCTTTGGCTCGTGGATGACCTCCAGAGACGGTACGTAACAGCTGGATTTTCAGGGTCCGTCAGTCAGGAAGAATGAAACAGAGCTCTGCACAGCCGATTTCTGTTTTGATGACTCAATGATCGGTGAAAATCTTTGCTGTTGTCTTTTACTCAATACAAGTGAACCTCAGATAAGTGGTGGTCAACCTTTTGAGGTGTGTGACTGTTACACCGGCCGAGACACAGCATGAGCAGAACCACGGAGCCAAACTACAGGTTGGGCCGGGCCAGCATAGCTAAACCACAGAAAACACCCGATAAAATCAAAGAAACCAATTCACAAGTACTGACCTCCCCAACTAAAATAATCATGAAAAGTGAGGCTGACATGACTGGCAGTCACCCGCTGCAAATTCCAAGTAAGTAGAGCCCCGTTAGCAAAGATAAAGAGCAGCATCAGGTGCAGATCTTTGCTCCTCAAATCGTGACTCCCATCAGCCGTCAAAGGACCAATCAGATCAGGTGATGTAAGCCACTGAGCCAATCACCACCTCACAAAGCAGACCGCAACAGATGCAACCACGGTCCTAACGGTGACAGTTAAAGGGAAGAAACGTCTCCCTCAGATTCCTCAGACAGATTTCGGACTAAAGACCAGTTATTTGAAGATTCCATGTCCTCAATTGGAAAAAGGCTAATTTTTGGGTCAGTGGTGATGGTTATGGTAGGTCTCCAGGAAATTAATGCAAGTCTATGTAAGTGACCAAGGTCATCGTGTGTGTGTGTGTGTGCGTGTTTGTGCGTGTGTGTTTGGGGTCATGGCAAAATGTGGTTCTGGAGACACATACTGTAGCCGTAACTGCCACAGAGGACGTTTTTAGGACTTTGGCAGGTGTTTATCTGTCTATTTCTGTCTGTCCGTGGACAGAGTTTGTCACGAAACTTTACAGGTGTGTAGTTGAGATCAGAATGAAATTGAGTTCGTAAATGGGTGTGGTCCGACCCATGAGCACTGAGTACTCATTTAATAATGCAGTAATGACTGAGTACTCTTAATAATGCAGTAATGACTGAGTACTCTTAATAATGCAGTAATGACTGAGTACTCTTAATAATGTAGTAACGACTGCCGCGTACTCGTGATAATGCAGTAACGACTTCCGCGTACTCATGTGATAATGTAGTAATGACGGCCGAGTACTCGTGATAATGTAGTACTCGTGTAATAACGCAGTAACGACTGCCGAGTACTCGTGTAATAATGCAGTAACGACTGCCGAGTACTCGTGATAATGTAGTAACGACTTCCGCGTACTCTCGGGTCAGAATGTTAGCGTGCTGACAGGCTTCGCGGCTGGTGTGATCGCATCAGAAGATGGTGTCTAGTTTTGTCGTATTTCCTTTCTTGTTTTTCATCTTGTGACTCTTGTGGGAGTCCTGACCTCTGGTCTAGAACCACAGAACTATTGTGTTTTCAATAATCCACTTCAGACTGGGACCTGGACCAACTGATCTTGTGTTATAAAGTGACTTTGCACAATGTTCCTCCACATTCAGAGCTCAAACTATCATTGTAACCTATTTTACCTTGATCGTTCGATCTCGTAAATCACACTGAAAAGCGCTATACTGTGTGTGTTGTGTCCCGCCCCACTCGTCACATATAAATGACATCATGGCGTTGTGGGCCTGGCTTCAGTGACATCGTCACGCTGTCTTTGTTGCAGCGAGGTGTCCAGTCTGGAGGAGGAGCTCAGGAAGGTGACGGCTGCTCTGCTCGACGAGTTCCTGGAGCCGGAGAGAAACCACCTGATTCGTCGCTTCGTCTAACCCCGCCTCCTCGCACCAGTCCCTCCCGTGATGTCACATCCTGTAGTGTTTGTGGACGAATCAGAGCAGCCTTAGCTTCACTTTGTGGTGTTGATGAAGATCACGTTCGGACCGAAGAACCAGTTTGGACAATGACAGTAGTTGGATGTTAGAGACTGAAAATGATACTGATTCATTTAAAGGAAGGGGGGAAAAAAATCAAAAGCTAGATCAATGTTTAGTTGCAGGTCTGAACTGTGTATTTCATTTATTATACAGCAGTGACAATGATGAGTGAACAGCAGAGTCCAGCCAAAGAGTGATTATTTTTCTCTATTTTCAGTTTCTTTCATTTGATTGGCTATCAGGACAGAGGCTGTGCAGCTGCAGCGACAAAAGAATTATTTACAAATGTATTTTCAAAGAAGTGAAGAAGAAAACTAGATATAAACTGTTGGTGAAACCAAATAGTTACTTTCAGACTCAGGAGAATTCCTGCGCTGTGAAGATTTGAAATCAATTAGTTTTTCCGCAAGGTGAGGGATTTAACGTGGAAGTTCATTAATGACAAAACGGCTCTGTGCAGAGAACAAACTAATCAAGCTACATGTTTCATATGGCAGCCTGTTGCTGACACTATGGAGGAAAAAAGTCTAATTTTTCTCATTAATACCACCAATTTTTCAATTTTAAACGAGAAACTTGTTACAACAACGTAACATTCACCTTGTATCATCATAAAATAATCATCTCGTTATACAATAAGTTAGTTTGTTATGAAGACATTTATTTACGCTGCAATTTCTTTTTTACAAGATATTTTGATTTTGCTTAGCAAGAGTATCTTCTGCTATAACAAGATGAGGTTATGTTATTAAAAACATTGTACAAACTGAAAACTTTTGGTTTGTCAATGTCAATGCAACTTGATAATGTAAAAAGATTTTCTTCCAGGACTATTCCAGGTCCTATTCTCCTCTGGGATTCCTAGTTGACGTGTCTCCTAAAGTTGTTGTTACCAAAACTCAGTCATTGAGGTTACTACTGAAACAGTCCAGTGGATTAACAGAAAATTAATGGGCAACAGCTTTGATGAATGATTCAATTTTTAGTCGGTTTTAAGTAAAAATGCTGAACAAAAATTGGAAGAAAAAAATTTTCTGGTTATCTCGGTCGTCTGTGACAGTAAACCCAACCTCTCTGGGTTTTGGACAAAACTCGATATTTGAAGACATCACGTTTGAAAGTTTGACGTTATTTTCTGGCAATTTATAGATCAAACATTAATTCATGAATCAATAATCAAAACAGCTGTTAGCTGTAGCCCTAAAATGTGTATCTGAGTCCTCACTTGCTGTCAGACTTGCTTTAGACTTTGATCAGATTTTACACTTGTTTTTCTTGTCATCAAAGAACTTCCATACAAGAAGTGAAAGGGGGACTCTCCCTTTAACCAAACAGAAATCAGCTCTTTATCTTTTTCTTTCTTTGTTTTGTGTTTCTGAATGTTGAAGCTTCCCTTCTCACTCTGTGGATGTTATTTATTTTTATACTTCGAGAGATGAAAGATATTTATGTTGTACAGGTGAGGAGCTGCTGTTTTTGGTGTCACATGTTGTTGTGATGCTTTGCTGTTAGAGACTCATTCAGCTCCATGTGGAGTCTGTTATTTTGTCAAAAAAGCCGAAGCTGCCGATCGTCTGTTAAACAAGCGAATCTGTGTTTGTGTTCAGTTTGGTCGCATGAACAGACGACAGAGCGAAACCTCTGTAGAGCTCAGAGATCGTTTGTGTCTTCACTGTTGCAGCTTCAGTCGTGTTGAAAATAACGAATGCTGTTAACGTGGTACTCTGAAGATCTACCAATAAAGCAGAGTAAAACTTTACAATGTCTTGCATTCATTGGTGATTAAAAAGTTCTTCTTCATAAATGAGCAGTCAAAACACTTGGCGGTAAAAAGTTTGTGGCGTTGGATGGAGTAGGAAGCTTCACGTCTCGTAGTTCTACGACTTTTTCCTCTAATTCCCGAAGATTACAACTTTTTTCTTGTACAATTCAATTTTCCAATAATAAAAATACAACTTCGCTCTTTAAGTACAGCTGTTTTTAAATGTTGCCTGTTCTCGGAAAAGTTACGACTCTTTTCTGAATAAATTATCACTTTCTCTGTGAATCTTATACGACTGTCTTTATTCTCAATCAAACATTTTTCTTGTATTATGATTTAATTCTCTCAAAGTTGTGACTTTAATTTCTTTTTGTACAACTACATCTTTTGTCATATAATTATATCTTTATTCTTAAAATGTTTTTCAAACTTTGTTCTTTAATTATTACAAACCGATATATTTTTTCTCAGATAATTATGACACTTTTCTTGTAATGTTTTATTTTTCTTTTAAAAATACCAAAGTGACAAGTTTTTCCTGGTAAAATACCAACTTTTTTCCTCAAAGTACTTCAACTTTATTCTCCGAATCAAAGATGTTTTTCTTCACAGTGGCTCTGATTCTCAGTTGTGGACCTGCGACACATTCAAAGACTGAAAAAGGCCAAACAGCAGTAAGATATATATTAAAAAAGTTAAATAATTCATAATTTTGTAGGCACTTTTTTTGTAGTTTTCAGGAGTTTAAATAAGAAGTAAATGAGTATTGGTATAATTGAAAAAACAGTAGTTTTCTTTGTTATTAATTATTATTTAAACTCGTAAACTCAAAACGATCAAAAACAATTTTGAAATAAACATTTACATTGTTTCGTATTTTTTAACAACAACTTATGAGGTCGAGACAAAAACTGATTCTAGTTTAGGCAGGTTACATGAAAGACTTAATGTGAAGTTAAATACTGTTTGTATTTCACTCAATATTTCAGTGTGTGGATGTACAGGATTTATTCAGTAATAATCACTTTTTACTAATTTATTATGTATGTACTATTACTACTGAGTCAGTGTTCTCAAACAAAGTGTTGTCATGTTTTCCACCTACGCAGTTTACCACACTATGAATATCTTATGTTTTCGACCCGACTAAACTGTTGGTCCTTGTTGTTACAGAGGAAATGAAAAATGCAAAAAAACATAATGTTCTTGTTTGTTGATGACTGCGTGAAATTTTTCACGAGTCAATTAAAATTTGTGCCATGAAATAATAAAGAGTTTAAATCAAATATTCTCACCCAACTTATTAAAAAAGTTGAACGGAGCTTGTTAAATTCCTATTTATATTACTTCAGCAGAAAGTCTCAAACAGCTTTAAAACATTTTTATCGTAATCTATAAATAAACCCTTGACTTGCTTTCTAATCACGTCTCGGTTTTCTTTTACCATGTACATTCAGCCAACAGGACACTTAAATGAACGTTAAGCTCTCTGGTTAAACACTAATGTAAAAGAGTGAGAAGCACTTAAAGAAACAGATCCGTTTTTTAAACCCTTCGTTTCATGGCAGTCTTAATGTGGAAAGTTTTAAGATCTGAGAATAACTTGGGTCACAATCAGTAGAATCTGTTTCAGAATTTTAATGGTCAGTAGAGTCAATACTTAATTACCATGAGATATTGGTAAAAATCTGAATTTCCTTTTTGTTAACGTGAGTTTCTGGGCATATTTTTGTTCTTATTGATGTGATTTCGATTTTCATGAATGTGGTTTTTGGATCTCTGGTTTGTGGGTGAAGTTTTGGAGGATTCTGGACCTGATCTGCTGCAGATTGATGCCATAGATGATGGGGTTGATGAGGGGCGGGACCACCAGGAATTCCGCAGCCAGCGCGTTCTGCAGCGCCTGCAGCGCGCCGCCGCTGCCGTAACGAGAGTACATGGTGTCGAACACCAGCGAGATGGTGAAGACGAGCAGCGTGACGAGGTGCGGCAGACACGTCTGAGCAAACTTCCTGCGGTCAGAGCGCGACCGGAGCGAAGCTCTGACCAGGTGGCCGTAGGAAACCAGGATGAGTCCGGTCTGCGAGACGTGCGAGAACATGAGCGTGAAGCCGTAGATGTTGTTGACGGTCGTGTCGACGCGGCACGACAGCTTCACCACCTCCCAGTTGGTGCAGAAGATCTTGCGAAGGTGCCGTCCGCAGAGCGGCAGCCTGGTGGTCAGGGCGACGCCCACCACCGTCTCCAGCAGCGAGAAGCACCAGGTGAGCAGCAGCAGCTGCGCCACCTTCTGCCCCGTCATCAGCGCCCGGTACTGCAGCGGCTTACAGATGGCCAAGTAGCGGTCGTACGCCATGACAGTCAGACTGGTGAATTCGCAGAAGACATAACTATAAACTGCAAATATCTGAGTCAAACAGCCGGAGTACGTAATGACGTGAGAGTCGGCCAGAAGGTCGTGAAGCAGCTTTGGGTAGAAACTCGACGCTCCGCAGATCCCATTAAAACACAGGTTAGACAGAAAGATGTAGATGGGCTCATGGAGCACCTTCTCCAGACAGATGGTGACGATGAGCGTCAGGTTGACAAAGACAGTGAAGAGGTACAAGGTCAGGGCGAAGGCAAAGTAGATTTGATGGTTGGTCAGAGAGTCGTTTAGACCCTGAAGCGCAAAAACAATCTCAGAGTTATTCTCCATCATACCTGAGTCAAATAGCTGCTGCTGACTTCGCAGTCATATCCATAGACACATCATGATTGGGATTTCGGAAACATTTTATGTTCAAAAGGTTAATAACAGCAGCACCAAATGTCCGTCTCTAGTTAAAAACAGATTCTTCCAGCTTTTCTTCAGCCCGACCAACAGTCCAGAAACAAACAGATTCCGTTTAGAATGAGATGAAACACAGAAAAGGCAGCAAATCCTCAGGTTGCAGAACAGGAATCAGAGGATTTTTGGATTTTTAATGAAGGAATGATTGAAAAACCCAGGAACAGTTTCCTTCGAATGAACTTCAAACACTTCAGAAAGCACTTACATGTGAAATAAGGCCCCCTTAAAGGTGCTAATGTGAAAAGTGCCACCTCAGCATCTGTCCACTGCCATTTGTCTCTACATACAGAGGCACAGCGGACAACGACGTAATCTAAGTTATCAGTGTTTTCTGATGCTGGGTTTTACGATGTAGAACTGAGATTCTGCTCCACGGTTTCAGTCCGACGAGAATCAGAGAACAGAATCTGTGTAGAACAATTCAGCAGATCAACACACCGCAGACGCCGTTGTGCGTCTGCTCTCAGGGCTCACAGGAAAACTTAACTGCTTGACGTGTTCAGTGCCTGAAGATTTTATCATCAGAAACCTGCACTGAGTCAAACTGTGACAACCCAACAACAGCAAAAAAGAAACTTTCCAACACACACTGACAGGCAAAAGCTGTGTATGACATCAGTGCAGTTAAAAATAGAAGCTACTGGTTTTACTGTGAAATGTGTTTATGATAAATGATCGCTGACTGAAAAGTTTCATCAGACTCACTGAAGCTTCAGAAAAACCGGTTAAACCCTCTGACGTCTCTTCTCATGTGTTCGTGGAGGAGTTTTCACTGGAATGTAACCACATTAAACTACATCCATCACTGCCGACTGAAAACTCCAAAGCATTCATAGCGAAGTAAAGGCTGAATATCACTTCGGGGTCATGTAGTTAGAAATAATGTGACAGAAATCCTCAGAATCACATAAAACGCATCAAACGTGCTTCAGCTTTTCAGTGCGTGAAACACTCAGAGGCAAAAAAAACAGATTTACGGTGATGTCGGGTTGATAAAAGCGACAAGTGGTTCCTAGGTGCCAAATGAAGGCAGCGACTCAGTAACAATGACATAAGCAACAGTGCTGCTCAGACCGAACCTCATTTGCGAGCAACATGCAAATGAATGAATGTAAATGTAAGAAAACAAAGGCAAATAAAAATACAGTCGAATGAAACCAGCGTTCAGCCTGTAAGAGAGGAAATCAGACACAACAACGCATCGCGGGTAACATCAGATCAGAGAGAAACTGGTTCAGGTTGTCAGAGCCGAAGGCCTCAATCGGTGATCGATCAGGATTCAGTTTCTACACGAAGAGCCAAAAATCCTGCCGAGCTTCTGGGATCCAAACTCAACGAGCAGCAGCTCTTATACACCCGAACTGCAGACAGACAGGTAGCGAGTGCCGTCTGGTGACATCGGGGAGCAGGCTGAGGCCACGCCCCCCCCCGGTCAACACGTCAGGCATCAGTATCGCGCTGAATTTCTTCAGTAGCTACCTTTCACTGCAGCGACCTTCATCGGGGATTTCTGTGTGTAGTCACGTGTGCAAAGGACGACTGCTTCTGCACATCAATATTACAAATTCATCTTTTCTTCTCTCTTCACCATCGGAGTCGAATAGCTTTGTAAGGGAACTCGTGCCCCAGCGTTAAAACATTTGGGAAGTATTATTATCAGATTATCAGAAATAATTTAGTAACACCTGACGTACCTGGTACCAAGCAAACTACAGGAACTGATTGAGCCTCGTGAACGCATCTCTTTTAAAACGGTGCAGAGGCCTGAGGTCTGATGTAGTATCCCAGTTATAGTGGTTTCAGTCACAGTGGGTGTTATTTTATCAGTCAGGACCAAACACTATACACTGTAAAACAGACGCCACACATGCATTCAAACCATTCAGTGAGATTTTGTATCATAACATTAATTTGTGCATTTGTCCATTCATCCATCTTAATCGTTCAGTTTTTATTCTTTGACAGAAATTCTAATACATTTCTTTTTTTTTTCTTTTTTCAGAGGTTACTTTCTATTTACATTTAGATCTTATTTTCATTATGGGAAAAAAGCTGTGAATAATCATTTTTGTCACAGTTTCTCTGATAAATCTAACACTGATAATAGAGAAGCTGACAACAAAAATCTTCACGTAGCCGAAAATAAGGATCGGGATGTTACACTCCACATAAACAGGTCTGGCTGCAGAGGTTCTGCGGGACGCAGCCGGTCACGGTCCATCTTTGAGGAGGTTCTCGAAGCTTCTGAGTTTGTCTTACAGGTCCCTGAGGAAGTTCCAGGAGACCCAGGAATGGTTGTAGAGATCCTTGTGAAGTTTTTTGGAAGCGTCTAGATGATGTTTTTCCTCTAATGCTGCGAACCGTGTGTTTCATTTCCTCCCTTCTTTTTAACAACTGACACCAGTACAGCAATGGTCCAGAGTCTGCTGGTGCCCTTAACTCCTAAATTACTAACGTGCTGTAATTATTCCTAACCATAAGACACTGTGAGGGTATGTAACCAATGGTACAAATCGTTGCTGGTTTGTGGTACTGACAGGTCATGAGGGCACGAGGAGGTTCTAGGGGTGTTTGGGGAAACATTACTCCGGTCCTTTTTTCCCCACTGTCTCTGGAGGACAGTCCTGTGGTCGTTTAACAATTTGTATTGCTTCTGTTGTTCCATAATACAACGCTCAACAGCAGCTGCATATGGCTGATAAAAAATAAAAAGATGTTGGACAACTTTGAAAACACTCAGAAAACACAAATGAATAAATCCTGGAAAAACATTTTTGCTTAACATTTGCGAAGGTTTGAAATTTGATGTTGGAAGTAGTGTTACAATATCTTGGACAGTGAACCTCCTGCCAAAACACTCATTTTACTTTCAGTCAAGTTCTCAAAGTCCTAACAAAGCATCAAAAGTAAGACTGAAAACCTTTGCACTACTTTACTCTAAGCTTAGGTTAATGTAAACCCCCAGAGGCTGCTGGTGTCGATCAGGTACCAAGTCTCCCAGGTCAAAGGTCATTTCAGCACGTCAACATGTCTGTCCCCGAGGCATCTTCACACTAGCCACAGTTTCCACTAATTCCCTCAGAAGCAAATTATAGTCCGAGCTGTTAACCAGTGAGACCAATCAGCCTGAGCGGCCCTCAGCACTGGTTTCACTGGTCCACAGGGGGCTGATAATGACCTCCCCTCAGACACCTCTGTGACAACACACATCAGGACGGACAGTTCAACCAGCGACATTTCTTTTCTTGAGTGAATGTTAGTGTTAATTCTGTCAACGAAAACTATGACAAAAAACATTTGTTGACTACCTATTTTTTCACAACAAAAACAAGGCTAAAACTAAATAAAAAGTAACCTTTGAAAACGACAACTAAGACAACAATTTCACAAGCGAGTAGACACTAACCGATAATGTGTAAGACGGACGAATGGACAAGCTGGAATGCAAAGTCTTATTCAACACCCTGCATCTGTGGAATCATACACTTCAGCTCCTGATTAGCCACCTCCCAAAATATCTCTTGTTCAGAAGATGATTTAGCCACTTGACCGTGTGCGCTACTGTTAATAGGGAACACCTTCAAAAGTTATGTCTCCGTCAGTTGGATAATTTCACCTGACGTTACCTGTTCTTGGAAGAAACGGACTTATGGACTGAAGTGGCAACAAAACAGCCGAAACAAACCACTCAAACATGCAGGCAGCACGAAGACATTTATAAAGAGAGAAGATAATGTAACTATCAGATGCTGTGGATGCGGAGGTAACGTTACTTGACGTTACTTTCAGTCAGCTATCTTTAGTATTGCTATCAGGAGGACTGAGGAAGTTACAGGATTAATGTCGGCGGTCCTCTAGACGTTTGCTAAACAAAGATCATAGTATTGATGTTTCCCGAACATATAGTGTCTCCCCGCAAACTAAACCCAGAAAATGATCGGTTTCTGAGTGAACAAGTGAGTGAATCCAGCTTCTGAATGACCCACAACTCTGCAGTGAAGAGCTCAGGTACAGTAGAGCCTCCAGCTTTGAGGTCTTCCAAAGGAACAAATCCACGTGGGGAGTTCTGTTTTGGAAAACCTGGGTTTACACAACAGCATGGGTGGCTAGGTCCATCGCTTATCTTGTGGACGTTCAAAATTTTACTGTTGGCATGCAGGTTTTTGAGGAAGATTATTTTGAAGGTCAGGCTCCACTCCCTTATGCTTTTTCCCCCCCCGGACGTAAATGAAGTTTTCCTTAGCCAGCTACTATACTCATGCGCCGATTACTACGTTGCTTCGTAGCAGTCAACCAAGCCAGGTTGAGTCTGAGGATTGGGGGACAACCATCTAATGACACCACTTGAACCGTTTACAGTACAAACACACACAAAACACTGTGATAAATGCGAGGTCCCTCGAAGCAGTAGGCTGCATGCGTCTGAATCCTTGGCCTGTAGCGGGCGAGGACCTCGGTCAAGGGGGGTTGGCGAATGCAGCTTTTAACGTTGGTATATAGTAAAAGGCCCCACACATAGCTGAGGCAGCACTGGCAATCCTTCCCTCATCTTCACTCGTCTTTTCAGCTGTGTGGAAACATCATTGATAAAGTCTACTGTGTGAATTACTCTACTGACAAACTGGCATGTTGTGACACCAGAACACATAACATTTACGGACTATTTGCTAGTGTCTTCTCAGTCTTTGTTCCTCTAATTTTAATCCTGTACACTTACATGAGGATTCTCTGGATTCTCTTTTTGTGGTTCTAAACAGACAAGACAAAAAGCTGTCAGCGCCTGCAACCCTCACCTTGTGTCTCTGTCAAACTTTTCTTTTATTGGGGTTGTTGCATGTCTTTCTGTCATTATACCGTTCATCGCTGTACCGCAGGAACTGAAAAATGTCCAAAATCCGTAACATATGTGAGTCTGTTTTGTTCTTAAGTGTAGATCATCTGAGTGATTTGTTTAGCTTGAGTAACAAGAAAAATCAAAACAAGGACGCCATTGACTCGCCAACCAGCTTATAACCAAGGATGCACTGATTTGATCCACTGGATCTATGTCAGTCTCCATACTGGCCTTATTGGGCAGATCAAGATTCACAATTTTTTGTTCTGGCCTGCTCATGTGATGCAGGGACCTAATTTCAGATACCTGCTGTAGGTATTGTGAAACTTTGTAACTGAAAATGCCATTTGCGGTTAGCTAACTTTACCAACGTTACACACACATACTGTATACAGTGGCTTCAGAAAGTCTCCAGACCCTTTCAGTTTCCGCACACTTTGTGTTTTAGATTTAATCTTGAATTGATAAAAATGCTATTTCTCAATAGACTGTTTTTTTTTGAGTATTTAGAAATTTTTGCAAGTGTATTAAAAATCAAAAACTGAAATCTCTCTGACGTACTCAGTCCCTTCATTGTGGCTCCACACTGTGGTCAGGTGCATCCTCTTTGTTTTAATTATCCTTGAGATGAGTCAAGAACTGGACTGGAGTCCAACTGTGGCAAATTGAACTTATTGGACATAATTTAGAAAGGCTCACACCTTTGTATATAAGGTCCCACAATTCAAACTGCATGTCAGGACAAAACCAAATCATTAAGTTCAAGGAACTCTCTGTAGACCTCCGCAGTTAAAATTGTGGCAAGGCTTAGATGAGGGCAACGGTATAAAACAAGTTCTAAAGCTTTGAGTGTTCCCAGGAGCACAGTGGCCTCAATCACTGTGACATGGAAGAAGTCTGGAACCAGCAGGACTATTCCTAGAGTTGACTGGGTCAGGGAAGTGAGCAGGAACCCAACGGTCACTCTAAAGCCGGGCTCAGACTATGGGAGTTTAGGGCCGATTTAATCCCGATTAATCCCTCCAGACAACTGCAGGAGAATTACATTAACAGATTATCTGGTACTGTGAGGGGTTTACAGATCCGGTCTTAAACCTCTTGAACTGCTCGCAGACTTATCGAGGCCACCCCAATTCAAATCAGATATGTTTGATATTTAGGAGTTAAAATTTGGATGACTACGATTATGATTACGTCAGTCCCGGAGCAGCTGACGGTGTTGCCAGGCAATAGTAAGCAATCTAGCCCTTGAGGCTAATGTTAGCTAGCATACTACTGTTGACAGATACAGTTAAAATATCACCAGAACAGCGAGAACTGGAGGTTTTATCAAATATTCTGATCATACAAAATTGATTAATTTGCATTTATTTCTGAAGATATTCTAAATTCTGTACTTAAATTCAGGGTGTCAGTATAATTTCAACCGGGACTGTGCAGCGACACAGGGAAAGTTCTGCATATGTACTGAAATCAATCATTTGCAAAAGTATTCAGAACCTTAATGTATTTACATGTTACCACAATACAACAGAAAAACGCAGTAACGACATATTTGGTCAAAATTGAGTTAAGACCTGTATCTGACTCTGACATCTGTTTTACTACGTAACATATTGTTCCATTGAACTGTGTTATTGCTGTGAAAGCCACTTTATAAATCTGCTGTAACTAAAAACAGCGCTAAGATCCAAACAGCCAGCTAGCTAGCTAAAGCAAGAGTGCTAAAAGTGAAGGCTAGCTGGTTAGATAGCCACGGCTAGCCTAGGGTCAAGCTAAAACAAAAATCTGGTTCTGAGATTTCCATTTTGATGAACTGACATCTTGGGTATTCGGTTAGCGACCTAGTCTCCTATCAGAACAGAGCTAGGTCTGGAAATGCTCAAAATTAAGTTTATATACGGTTTAAAAAGCGTAAGAACTAAAATGGACAGGAGAGCTGAAGGAACACAGTTTGGTTGTGGGTACTGTGTTTTTCCCTTTTATCCGTGTTTTTTAAGTATAATGTAGATTCTATGGCAATTCTATATTTTATTATTATTCTATATTTTGTTATTACTTTATTATGTTATTACTATTTTATTACAACCTTTCACTCTTTTACGCTGTCACACTTTTTCAACTTTCTGCTTCTGTGGTTACTGCACTCTACCTTTGTAGGTCAGTATCTTTGTATACAGTATGATACATATATTAGACATTATGCACTCATACGAATACATGTATATACAGTATATATATATTATCAAAAACAAACACACACTCAGTCAGTGTGATAGTGAGGTCACACTGCTGCTGTGGGTGCTTCTGTCTTGAGTTTCATCTCAGTTAGAACAGAGCTGGTATGATTCACACACTGTCATAAACTATGTTTTTTAAGTTTTAAGGTATTTGTCACATTGAAGTTCTCGATCGTGATTTTCTTCTATTTACATACCAACTATTATTTGTGTGTTTGCTGGTTTCATAATTTCCAGAAAAAGACATTCACCTTTGCAAAACTGTCAAAATGTAAGATTTACTGAGAAGATTCTCAGTCATCCAGGTCACGGTGTTCTGGAAGTGCTCTGCCAAGGCAACTGGACTTGCTTGAAGTTCTTGAAGACGTTTAGTCTCTCATCCGAAAGGCTCCTTCAGTTCTACCCGACTAGTGGGGAGGTCCAGGTGTTTATCCTCTGGTGAGATCAGCGACACCTGTGAGTCGTTGAGGTCACGTGAGTCGTTGACCCACCCTGCCATCATGTGAGTTGTTGAGGTCGCATGAGTCCTGGTGTGGATGGGTGCTCAGCTGTCCGTGGAGTGAACTTAGAACTGCATTGTAGGCGGCTGACAGGTGCTGTCTCAGACCACCTCTTCTGTTTAGTGACGGTTGTTCCAGATTGACAAAGATGGCTTCTTTCACTCCTCTCTCAAACCGTCGGTCTACTCTGGCCAAAGTGCGTGCATCACTGTCCTGAAAAGAGTGTCCTTTGTCCTTAAGATGCAGGTGGACTGCTGAGTCCTGACCTGAGGAACTGTCTCTCCCCTGTTGTGCCATGCGCTCACGTAGCGGTTGTTTAGTTTCCCCAATAATCGAAACAACATTGTCATTCCCTACGTTGCTGGAAAACCAGGAGGATCTTTTATAAACACAACATCCCTGTGCATTTCAAGCCCGGTAACACTCTGAGGCAAAAACTTGTCCACCCTAAGGACAAAATACCCAGGCACAAGCATAACAACGTAGTTTACGCAGTCCAACGCAGCGAGGAATCCGCAGACCTGTACACTGGGGAAACTAAACAACGGCTACATGAGCGCGTGGCACAACACAGGAGAGCCAGTTCCTCAGGTGCTGTAAAATGTACCTTTATCCTAATGACTTGTTCTAACACTTACATTGCTCTTTACATACAAAATCTAAGAAATGTAAATACCCAATCAAGTATTGGTGCTTCTGAATTGCACAAAATTCAGTACAACAAAAATGTATTTTATTACTTTGAAGATTTATGAAAAACAAGCGCCTTATTCATCTTCATTAGAGCATTTCAAATGCCTGATTATGATCCGGTGTCACAGACATAATCAATATTAGTTTTGAAATATTTATCTTTAAATAGACAGACAATTAATCAATATCAATTCTCATAGTTTATTAATGGTTTAAATGCTGAGGATTTACAGCTTTCCTCTGTTTTATATTATTAGAATATTAAATATCATTGGCTTTCCGACCTGTTGGACGGACAAAACAAGACATTTAAAAATGTCATCTTGAATTATGCAAACTTCCGATGGGAATATTCACTATTTTGTTTTGACATTTTAAAGTCAGAACAATTAATTAAACAATCAAGAAATAATTAGTACATAAGTCCTGAACAAGTACGTTCTGTATATGTCCACAACTACAAGGTTAACTTTGCTTCCAATTTCAATTTTAAATGTCATTGTCATGACCCATGTATTTGTAGTGAGTGGAGTATTCAGTATTTCAGTATTCACCTCAACTGCCCATGCCCAATTACTGACACCTGAATTTTTAAGAGAAGGAAAAAAATCTTGGCACTTGTTTGCATCTAGTTTTGGTTCGTATGGAAGTTGAATGCACTCTTTGTAAGCCACTTTAGACCATGTCTCTCAGATCGAGTAAAACTCAACAAAGATCACCTTTCACAAAGTACAGAGATATATTTGTGCAGAAATTGATCTGGAGAGCAAAATCAACCCTAAGCCGTCTCGTAAGACTTGCGTGTTTAACTTTGTTCCTCGCCACACGGATTATGAACCAGAGACACCATTACTGTTAACACTGATGAAGTCAGGAAAGGAATTCATTTATTGCTTTTTCATCTATGTAAAGTTGAACTGCACGGATCTGCTGCCTGACCTACACTTCACCACACATCGGACGTTTACATATGACGCAGATTTGGGACATTTTCAGCTTGTACAGTACAGGGGTAAAGGTGTGTTAGAAAATGATCAAAAATTTTTTTTTAAATCACATCTTATAAGGTACACTACTCATATTAAATATGCTCTCTAACACTTCAAAGAAACACCCACAAGAGAAGCTGAGCAGAGAAGCAAGGTGAGGTGTGCAGGTACTGACGGCTTTTTGTCTGGTCCGCTTGGAACCAGAAAAACAAACTTTGAGAATCCTCATGTAAGTGTACAGGATTAAAATTAGAGGAATGATGATTGAGATAACTGTGTAAATGAGCCCATAAATATGTTATTCACTCTGGTGTCAGAGTCAGGCCAGTTTGACATCGTTACTGATGTTCCCACACAGCTGTAAAGGTGAACTCAAAGTCAAGATGAATATACAGTATCTTTGAGTTGACCTACACTTTCCAACAGAACAGGTTTTTACATATGTTACGGATTGTGGACATTTTCAGTCCATACATTACAGGGTTAAAGAGAGGCGGGCATGTCAGAAAGTACAATGACAAAAAAATGTTTAACACATTTGGTGCAGCGTTCCCCTCAAACCTGTTCAATAACATTTGACAACAACAACCAAAAGAGAAGTTGAGCAGCGAAGCAAGGTGAGGTGTGCAGGTACTGACGGCTTTTTGTCTGGTCCGCTTGGAACCAGAAAAACAAACCTTGAGAATCCTCATGTAAGTGTACAGGATTAAAATGAGAGGAACAAACAGTGTGGGAAAAGCGACAGAGAGCCCATAAATGTTATTCACGCTGGTGTCAGAACAGGCCAGTTTGAAAATGGAGTAGTTTCCACAGAAAACGTCGTTAATGATGTTCCCGCACAGCTGTAAAGAGGAACTTAAGGAGATTGCAATAACAACTACAAGAAAAGGATATAACCATGTTACGGTAATAAGCATGGCAACCTTGTTATGTGTCATACGTGTGTTATACTGTAGAGGATAACATATAGCGAGGTATCTGTCATAAGACATGACGGCTAAATTTAAAAATTCTACGCACACATATGTATACACGGAGAAAATCTGCAAGAAACAAAAGAAAGTAGAAACAGTGTGAATGTCGGAGAGGATCTGAAGCAGAAGGAATGGAAACAACCCTGTGCTACCGTACAGTTCATTTACAAACAGGCTGCACAGAAACAGGTACATAGGTTCGTGTAGGCTTCTGTTCATGCAGATCACCGCAATCAGCAAAACAGTGGCACAGACTATAAAAACATACAAAGACATAATCAATGTAAAATATAAATATTTAAAATAACCGGTGTCAAAGTAGGCAGCAAGGGTGAAATATGAAACCTGTGTTGCATTTACCATGATGCTTCTGGTCTACAAATCAATAATAACCCTCCACAAGATGAACTAACTATAAAATTGTGTTACAGAGTTGTAGAGGTTTAGTAAAACTTCTAAAGCTTTGCCTGCTTAGGACTGTTTGCAGCCAAAGCATTAAACGCCACGAGTATTAAATTTACAAACAGTAAAGAAAAGTATTATCACAAAGACAATTTGGAAACATTCCCCAAATTAACCATTTACCAGTTGTATTGTATCACATCAAATCAAGACATTACACAACACAGTTAATGACACTGTGTGAATCTTAACATTCACCTTCTGCAGTTATACTCTGAGTCCCTCCTAATGAGCTGAAACTCTACTTCTGGTTCTTTTAACCTTTTCCAATCAAGAGACGCCCACGGCAGCAAGACCGACCTCACTATCAAAAGAGTCACCGGTTGATACCGATTTCTAATTCAGGCTTTGAAAAGCAGCAACCTGCTTGTTTTGCACAAGGTGCAGAGAAAGCTCATTGAAAGCACATATAAAGAAAATGAAGTGGTTTTGCTTTTTCTTTCTCATTATTTAACATTTCAGTCTTTAAGTGGATGTCATTATCGAATAATATCCATAGCAGTGCAGTCACACTAAATCCACCTTCCATTCCTGGCAAATTTATGCCTCCTTGTTCACATCAATCAGACTTCAATCCGATTCAGCTGTGACCCGCGACATAGCAATGTTGTGCCACGTCCAGTTTCAGAAAGTAAAAGGTTAAAGTTGAAGGTTAAATCATTCGTAAAGTTGTGCTTGAAAATACAATTTTATCACTGTAATCCTAATTTTGTACACTGTGCGCATTTGATTTGCGTCAGTGTTATTTATAAGTGGTAACTATCCAAAAAGTTGACGTTGCACCCGACACAAGGTTAAATGGTTCATGTATTTTGTTGATACTGGCAGCCACAAAGTCCTGTAAGAAGCTGCCATTATTCAGTTTGCCAGAGTAATAACCTGTCGGACGCAAGAGTGCGAACTGACCAGTAGGTGGCGGACGGTGCCGTGTAGCCAATCGTGTTGTTAGTAGCAATTCAAACAGACCCAGACTGGTCAGAGCCTGAAAATCCCACCCCTTCTCCCTCATGGCAAACCTTCCCAAGAAACTGTGTACAGAACAGAACTATGCGGTAAAATGGTCAAACGTCCACGAACGCACCGACGCTCTTGCGTGATTTTTTGCCTCGCAGCTTTTGAAATTAAAGCACAGTTTATAGGCAGAAGCCTAACTCTTCAGACTCAAACCTGAAACCTCAAGTAAACCTGCAAGAAATGTCCTGAATATACATCACAAACATTCAGAACAGAAATTCTGGGCCAGGTCAGAAAACAGAGGATAACTACTATTACGTGTACTCCCAACATGATCCCTATAAGATAACTCCATCCTGTACGTCTATAGCCCTTCAGCTGTGTTATCGAGGCCTGTCATCCCCAGTTTTTCACTCAATGGAGACGCATCTTTTTTCCCCCCTTTTGCTGCTTCAGCTGTGGAATATATTTGACTCTCACTCTTCCGGGGAGTTCTGTTTGCCTTTTGGATAACTTTTCCTGGTTCAGAGTGACTTTCATTCTGCATGTGAGCATGTGATACGCTCAAGGAGACACTGACTTGGACATTAAGAACTGTGGATGCTTCCAACTACTGTGTGTGTAAATGGGAAAGGTTGAATGTATGATTGGATTTTGTGGGAAAATACTGAAAATAGACTTGGAAAACACTAACCTCAGAGCTACCTTTGTCTCTTCTTATTTACAAAGCCGACACAATTAAAAAGCAACACATCATTCGAGTCTTAAAGGACAATCATATTTCACCCGTGTAGTTTTGGTTTGAATTTTCAAGCACACCTTTATGAATCATTTGATATTCCATAGACGACGTGAGGGAGTGGGATTGACCTCTTGCTCAGGAAGTATTGATTTTATGTTCCTGTATATATAACCGTACGGTGAGGTGTACGGTTACGTATGTGGAGCTGAAGTCATGTGTTTTCACAGAGGCCCTAGGTCAAAGGTCCTCAGAGGAGGCCTTGCAGTTTGAATAGGAGGAAATGCTTTGGACGTAAAGCCATAGGTTAGTGACGTTCTTCTGGAAAACAGCGGCCTTATTTAAGAGTCGGTGCTCAAGGCTGATTCTCAGAGCTGTTCACTGGCTTTACACCCTCTGACCAGCATCTGCAGATGCTTGATTTCACGCTGTTCTTCTTTGTAATAAACCTTTATATGCAATCAAGACGGCTTCAGCGGAGCCTCCTTCATCATCTTCACATCATCATCATCAACACCATCTAATAAACTACAACAGTCAAATAATACAAGCCCCAGGACAAGAGCATAACGTGTATACTACCCACTGGTTACACAAGATTTCATTACACTTTATTTCCTTCTGCATGCTACAAAACTCAAGCTGTGGCAGGTTCAATATATATTTGCATCACCAAGAGTTAAATTTTTGTCTCATCAGACCAGAGAATCTTTTTCAGATTATGCAGGCTGTTCCTCCCAGTCAAACCCTGCCGCTTCTATCCATCAATTCCCAAATAAACACTGAAGTCAACGAGCAGAGCTACGTTTCCCTCTCCACGACCCCGACCAGATCCTCCAAGAAGGTCGGGTATTCAGAGCGTTGCAGCAAACTGAAAAAGGACAAAGCCCCCGCTAAAGCCACAGAATTTCACTGCGCCTTTGAAATTTCTTTGCCAAAATGGACGCCACAATTGCACTATTCAAACTGATCGACAAAAACACAACCTCAACGGTGCAGCTCCACCCACCTCAGTGCAAACAGATCTGATGCATGCCAGCAATCTAGCTGTGTTTGGTTGTGTTTTGGATGATTGATATTAAAAAAACCCATGACCATAGTAATGGGAGAACTGTGCCATCCCCTGTTTTTCAGGTACAAGGGGTTTGGTTCTTTTAGAATTTATAGTTCGTGAAGATTTGGAGAATTTTTGTCTTGGCTTTTCTCTGACATCCCTAGGAAATCAGTAACAGTGTGTGATTTGATAAGGAGGTCCGACAGCTGCTATGGGCGTCCTGACTGGGTGAGGTTAAAAGAAGCAGAACGAGTTTCTCAGCTTAGTTGGGAGGGAGTCAAATTATGACGACAACAACCGAACAAATCTCTGTGAGGATTCATCCAATGTCACAACCTGTGTTATATTGACTTCAAATAAGGTTTAAATATTGGTAAGTTTGACAGATCTGTGACATTTGCTTTCATTCAGTTGAATCTGCTGTGTTATTTCGCCTATTACAGAAATTATCTATTATTTCTATCACAATCATGCATTTAAATTTGTGAGCAAATGTTGTATAATAACATAATGTGTTCATCCCTTGAAGAGCGTTAATATTTGCTCAGGAACTAAAGCAAGATCATGATCAACTCTACACAGTTTTCATATTTCACCCTTGCTGCCTACTTTGACACTGGACTTTTTAAATACTTATATTTCCTGGGTTATCTGACCTTTTATATTCTAATTGTTTGTGCCAACGTTTTGCTGATTGCGGTGATCTGCATGAACAGAAGCCTACACGAACCTATGTACCTGTTTCTGTGCAGCCTGTTTGTAAATGAACTGTATGGTAGCACAGGGTTGTTTCCATTCCTTCTGCTTCAGATCCTCTCCGACATTCACACTGTTTCTACTTCACTTTGTTTCCTGCAGGTTTTCTGTTTGTACTCTTATGGAGGTGTAGAATTTCTGACCTTAGCCGTCATGTCTTATGACAGATACCTCGCTATATGTTGTCCTCTACAGTATAACACATGTATGACATCTGACAAGATTGCTATGCTTACTGCTCTAATATGGTTCTACCCTTTTCTTATCAATACATTCATAGTTTCTTGTCTGACTGCCCCGTTACAGCTGTGTGGGAACATTATTGACAAAGTTTACTGTGACAACTATTATATTGTCAAACTGGCCTGTTCTGACACCAGAGTGAATAACATCTTTGGACTTGTTCACATGTTTACAGTTATCTTTGGTCTTATAATGTTGATTCTTTACACTTACACGAGGATTCTCAAAGTTTGTTTTTCTGGTTCCAAGCAGACCAGACAAAAAGCCGTCAGTACCTGCACACCTCACCTTGCTTCTCTGCTCAACTTCTCTTGCGGGTGTTTCTTTGAAATAGTACAGAGCAGATTTGATATAAACGGTTTACCCAATATATTGCGCATTTTTTTGTCATTATACTGGCTGACATGCCAGCCGCTCATCAATCCTTTACTGTACGGACTAAAAATGTCCAAAATACGCATTGCATACAAAAGTCTGCTCTTTAGGAAAAAAATGTGACTGCAAATGTTATCTGTCATCTCGATTAAAAAGAAAAATGAACATATTAAATGAGATACATTTTGACAAAACAATATTCAACTATAATGATATAATTTGACAAACTGCGACTGCATAGTTGACATTTTGTAATAAAACACGGGAAAAAGGTTGATTTCAATCATTCATTCGTTTTCTATGAATCAACAACAGTGTAGTCATGCACTGTTTTATTCTGTTCTACTTTTGAAATTTTCTGTTAATTTTCTGAAGTTTTCTGTTCTGTTATTAAGCACTTTTTAACTCTATTTGGAAAAGAATTCAGTCATTTTTATCATTTTTATTATTATTATTTAAATCTCATAGTGAATCATTCTGTTTAAAAACATTTTAATCCAGTTGATGACACATGATAACACACAGTCTATCTGCAGGAGGAAGACTTGAAGATGTGACTGAAAGCTCCAAAATCTTGTCTGAGCTTAATTATCTTTGTTACGTATACTGTTTGAAATTTTTGAGTAAAAACTTCCATCCTCACAATGTAACCTAATTCTCTGACTTGACTCAATCACTTCAAGCCCGGAGAGATACCTACCAAGTTTAAATGCACTTGTGAACCAACTAGTATGAATAATCAGGTGTTTGACACAGACAGATGGTGAGATTCTAAAATTAAGATGTAATTCGATATTCTAACGTGACAGACCGAGACAACGATATCTGTGATAATAATGTTTCATAATTAGTGCAGGGTATTGAAGCCCAGTACTTTTCTGGCACCAAGTGAAATGTGTCTGTCGCACTAAGTATCAAAAACTGTCAATAACCAAACGCTTTTTTCTGTAGGAAAACATGTTAATAAACCTAAAAGCTGCAACTTTTATGTTCACGCCTTGTGGATCGGCTGCCCAGCCAGGATGTCAAGCTCACACTGAACGTAAACATAGAACCCCTGGCCGGTTTGGTCCGGTGCTCAGGGCTCTGACTTCATTATCCACTGAACAAAAAGCCTCTGTAGTGATTTCATGTCTCATGTTTCTTTAAAAGGGCTCAGAGCAAGATCAGTTTACATGCCATGTAAACATCCTACTCAGCCTGTGAAAACAGGAGAATAAGGTCTTCTGTGGCTCCTAAAGAGCCTGGTCAAGTAGGAGAAAATCTGAGTTGCAGACGTCAAAATTATAACAGAAAGTCTGCGTTACAAACTCCAAGTGTGGAGTTTGAAAGACTTAGCTGTTCCCAGGCAGAGAGGCTCTAATAAAATATGCTATCAAGCAGCATTATGTACAATGTCTCGGCCTTCTTCTTTTAAAACTGTCTCTCACAAGTCCCTCTTTATGGAACTGTATGACTAAATTGTCTCAAATTAACTTTTACTCATATCATATCATTAATTTAAGCTTTTAAACTTCATATTTTTGAACCATGACCTTCAATATTTCACTCAAGAAGCTCATAAAAAATACATGTGAGATTAACTGTCTACAGCTGTTGTTTTACTGTGTCAGACACATAGAGAATTTCATCAACGTTTAAGCAACGTAAACATAAGTACCGAACTTGGTATCGGCAGATACACAATAATAAAGGACTCTGTGTATGTATGTATGTATTTATGTTGTATCATGACAGCAGCATAAATAAGAAATGACCTGAATTATCAACCCAGCCGCAGCCACAAGTCTCGCCAAAGTACGCAGGCAGCCAGGAGTAATATCCATATGCTAAGAGACTAATAAGCTAATGAATTAGTTGAGTCCCGAAGTTCCCAAGCAGTGTCTTCAGCATTCTTCAGTGTGCAAGCTGCAGTTCAGCATGTACGTAGGCACTGAGCGTGTACGAGAGCTGGTATCAGCAGCGGTTGAGTTGAGATGAATCGAGTTTTTGGCCTGGAGGCCGTATGTAAAAGTGCAGACCCGGTTATTAGTAGAAAGGATCTGTGTGTTCACTTTTTGCCACCAATACTGACAGTGAGATCTCGGAGCACTATTTTGGAACGAGGACCAAAGATTTTCCCAAGTTTCTCCCACAACTGTCAACTTTAGTCTCAGACAGTCACACGGTGGAAACGGGAGAAAGGGTTTTCAGCAGAGCGGTCGGTATGATATGACTCTGCCACTGAACTGATGAATTAGTGCCGTGGAAATGAACATTATACTGAATTTATCAACACAACAGGTTAAGGTGGAGGAAGTGTTGAGTTTGTATGAACAGCAAATTAAAATAGGAGGTAATCAGAAATTATTATACAATATTAAAATATTATACAACTGTCTTAGTGACATGATTAATGAACCAGAGAAAATAAAGCTTGTGCTGAGATTAGATTATCAAATAATCATCTATCAATCTCAAAAGGGTCCTTTCAAGCCTATCAGGGCGTGAAATATCTTCAAGGTCAAACTGTCGTTGGACTGTGAGGTTACATGGAGCTCCGTATGATTGGAAATGAAAAAAACATTTGATCAAGATCTGTGTTGAAAACAGGGCTGCAATGAACAACTACTTTCATTACTGGTTTAACCCACTCTACCATTAATCCAATAATTGTTTAGTCTATCAAATGTCAAAAACTGTTTGTCAGTTTATATATATATATATATATCTATATATATATATATATATATATATAGATATAGATATAGATATAGATAAACTCACACTACACACTTTAATCTTCCTTCCTGCATGGCCAGAACAACCGACTTACAGTTATGTCCCTAAGTATTTGGACAGTGACACAATTTTCATAACTGTGCCTCTGCACACCACAACAGAGGGGTTCAACAAAAATATCACATTAAACATTTAGGAGTTACAGCCATTTATATACATAGTCCTCATTTTCAGAGGCTCAAAAGTAACTGGACAGGCCAGGTGTGCCCCAGTTTGGTCGCCCCATTTCAAAAGTTTCTACACCTGCCCCTGCTCACACCCCGAGTATAGTTCAAACCTGTGGGAAACCCTGCCAACAGAAATGAACTGAAGCCAAAGGCTGCAGCAGAGTGTGGGAAGGAGCTGATGTAGTTAAAAATGCGTGTATGGTCAGTTAAACCATGGCGACGTCAGATTACTGAGCTTCATGTGAATCACACGAGCTGAAATCTGACTTTACATGGAGTGGACGCAGTACGCAAGAACAAAGTCCTCGAGGAGAAACAGACCTTAGACAACCGAAGCAAAGGCCTGAAGCTTCTCAGCCGTACCCATGGAGACACTGCCCCCTAGGTTATCGCCGCCAGAGCGTCCAAGTGTCCACACAGACCCTGGCCTCTGGGGTCTGGGGTCTGGGGTCTGGCCTTGTGTTGTGTTACAGATGGAAACAGCTGCTGTTGATGAAGCCGATAAGGAGAGGAGCTCCGCTGGGGCTCATTACTGAGAAATGATGCAGTAGAAATGATGAAATCACACATCAGTGTCTCCACTGACACTCTCTGTCCACCACAACAGCTGTGAAATTACCTGCAGGGGAAATAACGTTTAACTGGCTGTTTTTACCTGCGAACAGGTGATTTTTGAGGTCCTGGAGTTCTGCTGGGAGTTAACGTGTTTCTGTAAAGTTTTCTCAACGAGGAACGCAGATGACACAACTTCCTGCGTCAAGTACAGGGATGAAAGTGTCTCCAAGTAGACTCGGAGAGTTTCTTCATATTAAGTGTGTCAACATTATCTCTGCAATTGAGTAATCAATCGTTTACCTAGATTTATCATACATATAATCTTAAAACACCTACTATTGTGAGGAACTAATTGTATACTTTAGTAAAGCATCCAACGAGAGCCATTATAACCTATGAATGCTCTGATAATAATGACATTATCAAGTTAGCATCAGCTATCACCATTAACCAGCTCTCAACAAAACAATCTCACCACAAAGTCCATTCAGTAGCTATGCTGGAGCTTTTGATCTTATCACATGCTCTTCATCAGCAGATGGAGAAGAGAGCTTCAAAACAGCTACTAAACGCACTTTGTGCTTGAGATTCTCTTGCCAACATCTGTTTCCAAGGTCATACATGAACTTTGAACAGCAAAATTAACTGGCTTGGATCTTAGGGTTGGGCTTCAATAGCATTTTATCTAATCTGAATCCAGTATCAAATCCACTCTTAAAATCCGATTCCTTTCTAATCCCTTATCAAATCTCATTACGTTTATATTTCATCATTTGTCAGTAACTAAAGTCACAGACAAAGTTCGGGTCTGTGATCAGCTGTTTTTGGGCCACAAATCCTGCAGTTTTTAGTGGCAGCTGCTAAATGAATCAACATTAACATTAATGAACCTGATTGATGCTGACAACCTGTAGCTCCGACCTAAAAAAGTGAGCTGACATATTGATAAACGATTGATATCGATTGTTGTGACACGGTGAAATAACAGCTGGAACGAACCGACGTTTACACCTGATTCTTCACTAACTACCTGATCCAGATACTGGAGCTCCCGATCCAGAACTCTGAGCTTAACGAGCCCCAGTTACTGGTTGAAGCGGGACTCTCCTGTATTTAACGAGCTGCGATCGGCTGATCGTTTATCTGGAGAAGAGTCTCCTGTCTGGTCCATGGCGGTCGTAGAGAGACGTTACAGAGCCATGCGTCTTCACTCGCAAACAATCTCTGGCTCGGCGTCTCGGAGAGAGACGTTAACCGGCAGACTGAAGCGTCACTGGACACGTTACCCAGTTAACATTAATCAGCTTCAGCTGATACAATCCACCGCCGCTGACAGAAAGGGAAACTGCTAGGTCTGACCCGAATGCCTCAAATCTTTGACGCTTCTACCGTTACCATGGTAATCGACGCCAAAATCAGTATTCAAATACTGAGGGTTTTTTTTTAAAATCATTATTATTATATACGCATTACCACAAAAATCCCAGATAGCCCATGAAATCCATGATGCATCAAAATGAATTATTATTGGTTATTCTCAGTCAAGGACATTGAATCTTAGTGATAGCTCTGTGTGTCACAGCTCTCATCCGACGTTACCAGCACTGACACTGCAAAAGTGACATGTGACTACGTGACAGACTTACAAGTTACAGCTACGCCAGCAAGATGTTGCGTCCCGTTAAAGTTTTCAATGTTCCCTGGTAACTCTCACTGAAGCTTCGAAACTCTAGGGACAGAGCTAGAAAGTGATAACGTCACCTGCATGTTTTCCACATCGGTCTTGGTGTCTTGCCAATTGGCAACCAGATCTGTAATGGAACCAGCTATTCGAACCCAACCCTACCAATAACGGTTGTGGTTTACTAAAGTAACATTCAAGAGTAACTTAACAGCAGCTATAAATCATGTTTTTGCTGACCTCTGGTGGTGGAACGTCTCATGTTGCTTCAGTGATATGGAGGTGTACTCCTGGGTGTGTCAGTACACAATTACATCACATAGACCAGGAGCCAATCATCAGCAAAGAGACGAACGCAGGATACCCCGAGCCGCCAGAAAAGCTGTTTGGACAAGTGTGAAACAGACCCATGCGTCCTCACTGATCAAAAACTCTGCCTTTCAATGTGCTATCAATACAACTGTCTGGGAGGAGTTTGATTAAGCATCCAAGGTTCTGACCGCTACCATCTTGCTCTTGTCTACATGTTCTACACATGTATGCTTTCAAAATTGTGGCATCCTGACTACTGTGCAAAAATCATGCAGGCACCTTTAGTGCAAATCTCTCTGTCCACACATTTAAATAATAGTTTCTTATCGTTTCAGATTTGTACAATGCTATATTTCACCTTATCATCCATAAATCCGCAAACACATCTGACGGTAGCAAGGAAATTAACAAATTCTGGTCTGGGTATGATCAGTAAGGGTTCCTTTATACACAGGCTCGAGGTACTTACAGCTTGGTGACTTCAAGGCTTGGATGGACACGAATCTTTCCTGATTTCATCATCTGTTAATAAGATGATCAACTGTGTTAATAAAACATCTGATTCTTTGATTAAAGAGTCAAAAGGGTACAAATAGCTTGTGGACATTAAAATAATAATTTTAAAAAACCTTTCAGTGTCTATTCATTACAACGTGTTCTGGGTCGGACGTTGTTTGCAGATTTTAAGGATTCTACGGAATTCCATTGTATGAATCAGATCCCAATTCCTGTGCAGAAACTAGTTTTTTTATTTTTTCCTCCATGACACCGGCAGGGCTCCGTACAGCTGTGTGGTGATGCAACAGAACACATCCACCAGCCTGTCTCAGAAATATCTAATAATAAAGAGGGAACAGCTCCAGTGCTACTGCAGTAACCACACAACAAACTTTTCATTTTCAATTATAATTTTAAATAATTTCATTCTAAAATTGAGCCATAATCCATAAAGAAACATCATAAAAACTGCAGCCAGTGGTGTTTGAGTCCCACAAGCTTCTGTGACCCAAATAAGCATCTATAAACTTTTTTTTTTAATACTTTATCCCGCGCTGTATTTTGTCTCCGGTGTCCACCTGACTCAGGTGACTCCAGCTAGCATAGAAGCTGGAGTTGATGTTAGCCTGACTGGCAGTTTTCGCTAATTCCTGAATAAACCCAGCTAGAGCACCGCTGGGTGTTTGGGACGTATTTTAAACACGGTGTCCGGCTGGATAAATCCCAGGTCGCTTACCTGTCCAGTGACGGACATAACCCCACTCAGGTGCCCGTCTTTCAAACAACGCGCCCAGTGGTCCAGCAGATACACGGAGCCCGCGGGTAGTTCAGAGCGCCTGGGAGAGTAGAGCGTTCCCAGTAGATACACTAAGCCGGACCATTTCACCAACGTTTCCGTGTATGTTCTGTTTAGGTCGGATAATGTTGTTCAAGTCTTGGATGTACTGTGTTTTTCTTGAATACATTTATATTCACATTTTCCCACCACGTCGTGTCCTGGTCTGAAAACATGTAACACTGTCATTCCCGCTCTGTATACTGTGTATATATAAACAATTCAGTTGTTTCATGTTAATCTTTTCTGGTTTATTTGCTCTTCTGACACTCAAGGGGCCAATGCTATAATATATTTGTACTGTACGTATGTGAAGCAACAGATACTGTACAGCCTTAACTGCCATCTTAGCCACCAGCTAACGTAACCTACCTTTTTCATAGTTGACCTGGGCCCTGGAAAACTGCTGTCCAGATCCTGATGGGACCGCCACCTCCTTCACAGTGGATTTCTTCAATCAAATACACATCTGGTCAAAGTTTCTAATCTTTTTGTTTTGATTTTTGCTGTAATTAATTAATTCATTAATTCATTAAGTCTAAGTAACATTAAAAGGAGTAGTCAGAAGGGCGGGAGTTGCTGTGGAGAACCAGCCAATGAGAGAAGCAAATTAAAGGTCCAGTTTGTGATTGGTGCTGAGCTGCTTACTCCGCCTGGCCACCAGGAGGCGACCAATCAGAGACTGAGGCTGGCAGAGCTTGTGTTGCCAGGCGGATATCGCATGTTGGAGACAAGAAATAAAAGAACATTAGATCAAATTATTGTTAGTTTTCACCACTCATTTCTTATCAGCAGGTTAATTATACATTATATTGAAAATTAAGAGTATATTTTAATTTAATGAGCATATTAAGGGGAAAGTCATTTTCCCCTTAAAGTTAGCTTGATTTGTTAATTGAGGATATATTGAATTGTCGACCTTTTTAAGGGATTTCATTATCTTATTCTCATATTAGTGGACAAATTGTAGTTTGAAATCGTGGGTATTTGAAGGAAAATTTTTTTGAAAATGGATCCATAGAATATGGATATCTTCCCCGATACATGAGGAGTGTTTCACAGAAACCTAGTAGTGCCGCGTGTGATTATAAATAGATGAAAAGGGAAGAATAAAGTAGCACCTTGGATCGTTACCTTGGAACTTAAGCAGTTGTTTTATGTGCCATTCACTGATTATTTTAACAGCGTACAGGGGGTCATACTGCAAGACTCTTGCTAACATGGGCCCAAACCTAACTCTGGCCATCCTCCAAGAGGTGTTGGCATAGACGTGGTGCTCCAGACCATAAGGGTGGATGAGGTTTCCTCAACCAACTGAAACTGGGAGTTTAATCCATCTCTCACCGTCAGTTGTGATGACATGCTGCTCCCTGGGATTTTCAGTCCGTCACAGAGATAGCATGACAGGCGTCAGACGGAGAACGTTAAAGTGCTGAGTCAGCTGTTCAGCAAGGACTGGTGGATGGAGGGATGGAGGGAGGAGAGTCGGCGGCTGGTATCGTCAACCTCCAGACGGGACTCATTTAGGGACGAGCTCCCAATGACAAGTAAAAACACTGGTTTAACTCCGAAGCCTGGTTCTCTTCAAACCGGTGAGTGGAGGCGGATCCTTTCGCCTCAGATGGTTTCAAACATTTTCTATAGTCAACTTGGTGCCATAGAGCTAGATTCTACTGCAGTGATCCGCCCTTCTGCAGCTTCCTAAAGCAAACCAACCTGAACTCGTTGAATCTGTTCGGTTGAAGGAAAATAACCGTTGCAGGCCGAAGGTGGATGTCTTTTGTACTGTGTGTGGGAACAATATGCTGAATTCCTCCAAAAAATGATGTTGGACTGATGAGCAACATCTGTCTCTGAACACTGGTTCCACTGTTGAACAGAGGAGTATGACCCTGCAGCACACGTGATAATATGAGATTTGATTTACATGAAACAGAGCTGGAATCGATTTATCTGACTAGGTAAGAGGCGATTTCAGAGTCCCTTCTTCTCTTGAAGTAAAACTACCCACAATACCTCCGGGCTCCATGTCAGCTTAGGTGCTTTGACCCCGAAAGAAACTTTCAAGTGCACAGTCTGAATCTTTTCTGTCATCCCTGGGAGCTGGTGTTGATTTAACAGTAATCTGCCGACACTGCACTCTCGGGGCTCCGAGACTGTTTGTTAAGTCTGGAAGCTTTTCTTCTTTCACAATGCAGAAGCAATGATTTCCAGAGTGGGAGCAGAGAGAGAACAGAGTCTGGAGACTGGAACGACTACAGCTCTTACCAACTCGATGTGGTCTACAGCACCGTCGACACGGGGACCCGAGCTTCCGTTGGACCGGCTCTTAAATAAATCATTGAAATGGATGGTTGAAGCACACATGTAGCGTATATCCTTTACATATGAAGACCCATTCAACAAACTGGAAGGAAGCTGAAGAGACGACTTAAACGAAATTTCGGTCAAAACACGAGAAGCTGAGACAATACATGAAGCTGTACTGAACCGGATTCAGATCAGAGAAATATCTCAACCTAAAGTTGAACCACGCAGCACCTTTAACTCAAATTACATCAAGTGGGAAAACGCTCATTATATTTAGTTTTGTGGCTTCTCGTCGATTGTTTTCCTTATACCCGAGAACATCTGGAGCATTCTGATCGTATACTGGATCTGCAGGTATATAATCAATACATAAAACTAGAAATTAACAGATCAATTCTTGAAATCTGTTCTTTGCACCAAAACCTCTCCGAATAGTGACTGGACCGAAGCGCATCAACATTTAGTCGATTAACCCTCATGTCCTATAACCACCAGTTCGCGGGTCCTGCAGCGGAGTCCTCTTGTCTCAGTCCGTGAACTAAACCATGGAGACCCCGTTTACCGCGGCGTTGGTGGTATAGTGGTTAGCATAGCTGCCTTCCAAGCAGTTGACCCGGGTTCGATTCCCGGCCAACGCAGATACCTTTTCCTCCCGCTGCTGAATGGGACCGGATGAAAACTTTAACCTCCCGTATTTTACAGCTGTAATCAAACATGGCGATTAGGTTTAGCTGCGTAGAGCAGAATAGCAACTGGACGAGGACCAAGCCTCCGGCTAATGGACTTAATGACTATAAAACATACATATAAATGCTCAAAAATCAGGTTTTCAGCAAACAACGCATCATATATCATAAACTGACGGTTCTGTATGTTATTATTATAAAACCTTCATCTGCAAACTAATAACTTCAGCTTTCAAATAAAAGGTAGAGAAGTGAAAAATAGAGCTAACTTAATTATTTTCGTCATCAATAACCTGCCTAGTATTTTATTCTTGGTCCGTCGATTATTGGTTTTATCTATAAAATGTCAGAGAAGAGTAAAAACCGTCTGGAAATCTCTTCGTTTTGACTGAGGAACAGTTCAACCTAACATTCGAGAGGGTGATTAGTTTGTCGTTTTAAAAAATTACTGAAATGATTCATCAATTATTAAAATAGCTGAAGATGGATTTTCTGTCGATCAACTAATCGATCAGTGGACGAATTGTGGAGTATTTCCCTCTGAGGTGTGGTAAGTAAAGTACAAGCACCTCGGCTCAATCCACCGTGTATTTCTGTCGGTAACCGTTGGTCTGTGAGGAGCCGGTGCTCCGAACCAACCGCGACCACCTCTACCGGTCCCGGTCCCGGTCGGTACTGCAGCTCCGTGACACCGACGGTTACCGTCCGCCGGGGGCGCTGCGGTCCGCGGCTTTTATTCTGAAAGGGCTAAGCGCAGACAGGAAGCGGTCCGTGTCGGACTCGGATGTGCTTCTGTGTTTTACGAGAGTAAAGGCGCCGAGCTGGACCCAACGTCCGTTGTTCCGACGTTAAATCTCCGCCGACCCGCAGAGGTCGTCCGCAGGCCCGCGGACTCACCGGGAGTCTGTGCTGAATCCACCGACCGGCTGCTAGCGTTACTGCCCTCCATTTCGTGTCTCCGCCGACCCGGTAGCCGTTAGCCGCTGTTGTGTCGGTCATGGCGGCGGGAGGCGGCGCGGCTGCTCCGCATGTCGGTGATGTTGAAGAAGACGCTTCACAGCTGCTGTTTCCCAAAGGTCTGTGAGGTATCACCCCCGGGGTTTAAAGCCTCGCTCCGGTCCATCAAACGTTTGTTTTATTTAAGAAAGCAAGAAATGGCGATATCCAGACGAAACCAGACCGTCCAGGTCTAGATCAGTGGAGGTTTATGTAGGTTTAGACTTGCCAGATTTTACCAGTCCGAGTATAGCGGGTTTTGAACCGGACCGGGTCCAATGTGGTTTAGATGTGTTAAAAAAAAAAACGTTAAAATGTCCCTGTTTTGCATTTTCACAAATTGAACTAGAGACCATCCTGTGATGGGATCGCGGCAGCCGAGACGCCCGTCAACATGTTGAGGTTCAGACCCATGAGGACTCGATACTTAATCTAGTCCACATTTGACCACTCTAAATGCAGTCTTTTTGATTTGGTCCAATGTGGTCTGGGTGTGGGAAAAGCAGTGAAATCTTTCACAAATTATAAAGTGGGTTTCAAACAGCGTTAAGTCTTTAAAGTGGACCTATTACCCTTTTATTCATTTCATATTAAATGTGGCCACAGTTTCAAACAATGAGGTAAACCTACGTAGAAGTAAATCCCTGTGAGACAGAAGCTCAGGCGTCAGACTGCTCTGATCACTAGGTTTCCAACGGTTCTTTCTCTATACAGTCATCTGATCCGAGGTCAGCTCCTTCTCCTGAAACAGTCTGCCTGAGCAGTATTAAAGACATTTAATGAACTCCGGCATGCACGCGACCGACGGTGCAGGTTCACTATAGTCTACTGGCGACAGCAGAATAACATTTCACCGGCGACGTTTTCCACTCAAACGGCTTTTTAGCTCATTTCCCTCACGTACAACTATTTAAAGGGGCCTATATAGAAACGTGTTTATTTACGGATTGTGATTGAAAGACTAAATCGACCGTTATTTACAGAGTGAGCAGGTACGGGACGTAATATTTAACGAGCAGAGACGTCCTGCTGTAATCTTTGCTGCTGCGGAAGTTCTTGCCGTCCGCTCTCATATTCTGGATCAGATTCAGATCTGAGAAGTTCCGATTCACAGTCACTTACGTTCTGTTACTTGGTTTTACAGTTTTGCTTTCAGAACCTCCACACTGGTAAGAGGATGAGGAGGTGCTCACAAGCGCTGGGCACGCTTCTTCTTTATCCTCAATCTGTTTTATTTATGTATTTGTCTCGTTGTTTTTACAACCAGAAAAGGAATTTAAAAATGAGTCCGCAATTATTTCTGATAATTGTTTAATTGTTAAAATTTTTAAGCAAAATGCCAAAATAAATGGTTCCAGCTTCTGACCTGACAGGAGGGACTAAATTCTCCCCCTGCTGGTCTTCACAGAGTTTGAGAACGCAGAGACTCTGCTGAACTCGGAGGTCCACATGTTGCTGGAACACAGGAAGCAGCAGAACGAGAGCGCCGAGGACGAACAGGAGCTGTCAGAGGTTTTCATGAAGACTCTGAACTACACGGCTCGATTCAGCCGCTTCAAGAACAGAGAGACCATCACCGCCGTACGCAGGTACAGGTTTACTTTCTTACCTGTCTGGATGTTTTCACACAAACCTGACACCATCAGCGCTTTGTGGTCTGATCGGATCTGACACCGCCCCCCTCCTCTCTGTCTGTTGTGTTTACAGTCTCCTCCTGCAGAAGAAGCTCCATAAATTCGAGTTGGCCAGTTTGGCAAATCTGTGTCCTGAAGCTGCTGAAGAGGCTAAAGCCCTGATCCCCAGGTCAGTGTGATCCAAATCGCACCCAGACAGAAACCAGATCAGAGACGGGACCAGTGATCGTGTGGCGTTAGCGTCCTTTCCTGTCCTTTCCAGTTCGGGCCGAAGGGGCTAGTTTGGCTCCTGGGGTCTTTTTCACCAAACGATGTCAATGCTCACTCTTCACCAGTCAAAAAAAAGACCAGAATCATGATCCAAGCGTGAACGTGGATGTCCTGTGGGACTGATCGTGCCGCCTCCCTTTGTGATCTGCATGTGATCAGAACCGAGAACTAATCCGGACCTGGTCCGTCTCCGTAACGGAGGGAACAGAATGCTAACCACAATACTTAAAAATAACAGATTCAACATGGACGTGATTTCACCCAAAGAACAGCTCAGTACCAACCGCCATGAGAAGACAAACGCAAAGATCTGAGCGAGCGAGACATTTTACAGTGTAAGAACAAACTGCAGCTGATATAACTGCACGTTTTTAACAGTAGACGTCACTGGAGATCAATTTGCACCAATAAGAGTCAAATGTATGAAAATGCATCCTAAAGTTTCAACGAAACTAAGAATGAACGTTGAATGAACAGCGTTGAGCTGCAGCAATTAGTCAATAAATCGATCAACAGAAAATTAATCGGCAGCTACGCTGGTAATTGATCGATTAATTTTTAGTCCCTTTTCAAGGAAAAATGTCAAACCTTTGCCGGTTCCAGCTTCGTGAGAGTGAGGACGGGATGCTTTTCTATGTCCCGCGTCACGGTGAACTGAACGTTTCTTGGTTTTAAACGTCGGTGGAATTAAACGAGACGTCAGCCTGAACCCTGAGACGCCGAGATGGACATTTTCATTGTTTATGACATTTTATAGATAAAATGATGAATCAAAAAGATAATCAGCGGATCGGTCAGTGATGAGGACGACCATCAGTCGCGGCCCCAGTGTTTCATCAACCAACCAGCGTCTTTGACGTTTCGGCCGCCTGATGCGAAGACGACGTCTTTGATCAGAGCAGGTGAATGTGTGTGTTCATGTGTTTTTAAAATGTGTGTGTTTGTGTGTGTTTCCAGTCTGGAGGGTCGGTTTGAAGACGAGGAGCTGCAGCAGATCCTGGACGACATCCAGACCAAGAGAAGCTTCCAGTACTGAGACCAAATCCAGGACCAAGACCAGGACTGCTCTCTGCGCTCTGTGACTCCTGGTTCTCCTGCAGGACTTGAGTCTCAGTCCTGCTCTGACCACCTTCAGGTCCCTGTCCTCTCTAGGGAGTTTTATTCTATATCCTGGAAGACTGAACTGAACTGACTGCCTGATTATAGTCTGTGGATCCTGGTGGTTCAGACTGAACAGTTTTTGATGAATACTTAAAGAGTCAGTCTCGTGTTCACTGTGCAGCTCATCAATTCCTTCTGCCGTCACAATAAACTTTGATTTGTTTTTTTACACCACTGCTTCGGTTGTCTCTGTCAGGCCACATCTGGGTTTTGTTTTGTCCTCCGTTCCTGCCGGTTTCAATATTTAACTCGGTAACGTCGGAGCTGAGACCTGGTCTCGGGTCGGTGGTCTTGTCTGTCATTTCTATCAGTTTCAATGAAACTGTACACACCAAGTTAATACCAGAGGTTCTGGGGAGACAGCGGCACCAATGGCCTGTTTACACCTGATAACACCTGGTAGGAGCAGTCGACAGCGATAAGCGGTTTGGACTGAGCAGCAGGTTTTACAGCAGATTTACCTTTTATTCAGTTTGACAGTTCAAAACTCTCAAGCAGCACAACTCAGCAGTAACTCACCATTAAATCCATGGATCATTTAACTCCAGCAAAGCTTGTAGGAAAGGGAGTCGATCCAAACAGAGTTAGTGAATCACAGAACTTAAAGGAAGTTTAGCGGACAATTTCTGTCAGTTTTTTTTTTTTTAACATGAAACGTAAATTAGTACCATACCTTGTCGTACGTCGATGCCAAACACAAGAATGGCTCCTAAATACCAGTGTTCGTTGTCTAGCAGGTCTGATTTTACCAGTACGCAAAGCATTCGTTTTTTCTCTGCCACTTTTTGAATGGAGTTTGGTGAGAGGTTTGCAGCTGTTCAGAGAACAGAGGTCACTATTGATGTAAAGACGTTTTTTGGACTGAAACTTAAAAAACAAGCAGCTGTGCCGATACATCTGGCTGAAATTTTCAAAATAAAAGCCTTACTAATGCAAATGGTGTTCAAAGCATCAGAGTGAAAACCAGGACCATATACACAGGTGCCCACTGCAGCTGGGAGTGCTCCACCTTTACTGGGGTTAATTATAAACAGCTAAAACATTTTGTTGATTTCCTCCTTTTTTTCAGACATTTCTTCGTCATTTTATTTTCATCCATTCAGCTGTTTTCACATGAAAGTCCCTGGAAACTTGGTTTCAGACCTGAAGTGGTTCTTCTCAATGACGCTGAGGGTTCATGACTAAACCACAAAGTTCAAGAGGATCCCGAGTTAAAGAACAACTGCTGCTGAAAACCAGAGACGACCTTGTGTCTCCAGGAGAATCTGGACCTGAGCAGCCCATCAAACATTGACACAGTACGCCGCGGTGGTGTCGGTGTCCTCCGAGTCCCGCAGAGCCTCCGGCAGGACTCCGCTGGACGTCCGCACCATCCTCACCGTGTTCCTGCCGAACAGAGACCTCTCATAGTCCATCAGCTGTCTCCAGAAACCAGCGTTGGGTCTGATGAAGGGTCGCTGCTCCAAAACCTGCTCATAAGCCTGACGGAGGCTGAGACCTTCAAACCTGCAAACACAGAGACCACAACCACCTCTGAACCCTGAACCAGAGAGACCTGATCCACTTCAGAAACCTGAATCACTGACACCAGAACCATCTCTCAGTCCTGAATCACAAAGAGGCTCAGAACAACCGCTAAGAGACTACAGCTCCAAAACCCGTCAAACTGGGACCAAACAGTGAATCTTTAAGTCGGGGGGTGGCGGTTTACCTCATCAGGTAGGCCATGATCAGAGCAGGGGATCGGCTCCTGCCGGCTGTGCAGTGGACCAGAGTCCTCCCTGTCCGGTTCTGGTAGATCCGTTCAGCTACGGGGTCAAAGTACCGTCTCAGGGGGGCGTGAGGTCTATCCTGGACAGGGACATGGAGGACCTGCAGGCCGTCCAGCCGAGGGTAGGACACGTCCTCCAGTCCACTGGCGTTAATGACGAGGGTGATGCTCCTGCCGGTCAACGCACTGAGGCTCAGAGCCGAGTCCAGACCGCTGAGGAACAGACCGGGAGAGACCTGAGAGACCGACATGACCGGCTGCAGGACAGAAGGACGACACCTTTACCTGTAAGACGATACTGAGGGCTCACCCAGGTGGACATCACCTGATAGACAAGGTCCGAGCTCGTCAACTCAACCGTCACAACTACGCGTCAGGATAAACATCGGGAAACGAATGCAAATGTGGACGATTCGCATCTGGAGCTAAATGTTTATAAGACTGTTTACGTCCCAACACAGAGACAATTCAAAGTTAAATAAACGTGTTACAACATTTAAACACAATTTTTAAAAAATTAAAAGACAATGAGATTTAAAATTCAGATAAAATAAAATACAAATGGACAAAAAATAATAGACCAGAAAAACAGAGTCCAGGGAAAAAGATGATTCTCTTTTATTTAAATCTGATTCATCAACGAACCAGTCTTTTATTCAGATTTGAACAGTTTTGACGTTGTTCACTTTTATGAACTTAAGAGGCCGGTAATCTTCTAAATAACTGAAAATAAAGTGACTGGAACAACCAGTGTCCCGAGTTTCCATAATCAAAACAAACCTCTTCCACCAAATGTTTGTTTCCTGCTTTATTTTTTATTTCTTCGACCTTTATTCAGTCTGTGTAGTTGTTGAGTGGAATTCAGCCTTTAACTGACCAGTGGCTGCTGCAGTTTCCACCGGGTCTAACGAAGTCTGTCTGTCTCCGTCAGACCCGGGGGAAGGGGCCTGGTCCCCGGCAGCGCTCTGCCCATGTGGATCAAAAGGTCTCTGTCAGAAGTGGGATTCGAACCCACGCCTCCAGGGGAGACTGCGACCTGAACGCAGCGCCTTAGACCGCTCGGCCATCCTGACCTGACGACAACCCGGGACCATCGGCGGAACCGCATCAGAGACGTAAAGACGACTCAGCTCCGTTGTCCAAATCCAACATGGCGGTGACCTGACCGTCTGCTCTGACCCGTGATCGACATAAAACCGGATCACCAGTTTCGACACGGATCAATCGGTTCAACCGAAAGACTATCGAGAAACAAACGAGTGCGGCTGAGACCGGGGCGGGACACGTCCGGACACGTCCGGCCCCCCCGTGACACACTCAGGCATGTGTCACGGGACAATGCGTCACAGTCGGTTTACACGGACTCGGTTTCACGTCTGCTTTCGTCCCGACAGACAGACGGGCTGTAGACGCAGGTAAGATCCGCTCTTTCGGCCCTTTAAAGCCTGATCACAGACGGTCAGTTACACCGGTCAGTCTCAGCGGCTCAGCGCAGCTCCAGCTACGGACCGAGTCCGCGTCCGGGACCTAAACACACGCCGGTCCCACGGTTTATTCTGGAGAGGAGCCGCCCCGATACGCCTCGGCCAGTTTACGCCAAACTTCATTCAAAAAAGTTCGAGTTTAACGCTTCCCCGCTGCCTCGCGTTTCCCCCCCGCGCACTTCACAGTACTGAGGATGTTTCCTCCGAGAAGTTCCCTCTCTGAAGAATTCGGCCCTCAAGCGACATTACGCCAACTTCGAGACCGGCCGGATGCCCCCCCAATGCCCCTGGTTGCGACGCGTTTTCGCTGGAACGACGCCACGGGAACGACTACGAAAACATGGGGAAAGTGTCGTGTAGAGTTGCTGCTTCTGAGCGTTGGGGCCAAACACGAGAGCGGCTCCCACCGAGGAGCCAGACTGGCAGCTTTTGTCCGGCCGACGCGAATTTCTGCCGCTTTTTGACCGGAGTCCGGTGATGCAGGCAGCGGGGCGGAGGAGAGCTCACCTGTTCAGACCCGATTTCACGGATCAGAAGAGTTTTGGTCCGAGGCTTCGATAACAAGCAACATCCGGCCGCGGATTTCAAAATAAAAGCCCCAGTAACGAACCCGTGCTGCAGCTTTTTTTTTTCACCATTAAGGTGTCACATCACAATGTTGACAATACGCGTCACGCGTCAGATGAGTTTTACTTCTGGATGAAAACGTTTTAATTTGATTCATTTCCTACCCGAGTTCAGATCAGTATTAGAGTCTCTGCATGAAAAGCAATCAGCAAAGAGCAAGGCCTTTATCTGTCCACTCCACCGCACCAATGAAGACTAAAATATTTTATCCTCAGATTCTCCACGTCCAGGTCTCAGTCTGTCTGCCTGAATCCAGAACTCTGTTTCTGTCCTTATGTAGATGACATGGAAATGCAGAATCGGAACGGCGAGACCGGTCGGACCCGGAACATCGTCCTGCCGCAGGTCAGATACCATCCAAGCATCCAGACTCAGATTCCCGGAAATGGAGCACAAACCAAAACCGCTAAAACCACTGAAACCAGAACCGGTAAAAAACAGAAGAGCCGTTCTGCAGCCGAGTGCCCCCCTCAGACTGGGAGCCAGCATGGGGACAGCACCGCCCAGGCTGATCCAGTTCCTGCAGTGAGACCACGTCCTGGTGTAGGACAAAACCAAAAACAGAAGCCGAATCAGAAACTGGTTCAGAGGGCAGCCACAGATCCAGATCCTCCTCAAAAACCGGATCGGTTCTATGCAGGAGCCCTTCCCAGACCGGAGGAAGTTCCTTGGGGTCTGGCGGTCCGGTTGGACAGACGTGTGGTGGAGGAGGTGGAGGTTCTGACCCGCGGACAGAGGACCAACCAGGACTGGTTCTCTTGGAGAAAGAATCGGATCACGGCCTCCGTGGCTCATCGCATCGCTCACTGCCGCTTTGTTCACGGCAGGAGCAAAACCCCGCCCACCTCCTACCTGGCTGCAATCACAGGTAGGCCACGCCCTCCTACACCTGAGCACAGATAACGGTGGTTCTGTCCACGGGATTTAAAGTAATCATCTGGTCTATAAAATGTCAGGAAATAGTGAGAAAAAGTCCCAGATTACTTCAATTTTGATTTTTTCTGACCAGTGGGGCTGAAATGATCAGTCGATCGACAGAACAATAGTCAGCAACAGTTCTGATTATTGATTAATCGTTTAAATCATTTCTCCAAGCAAAAATGGCAAAAACTCATCCGGTCCAACTTCTAACACGTCTCAAATCTTCGTCTTCTGTGGTGGTAAACTCTGGGTGGCTTTGGACTTTTGATATGTCAACCTCAGCTGATGCAAACTGGGATGGTCACTTTAAGTTTTAGTCTTTTATTAGCACACACATAAAACCAGATAATAGGAATAAAACAGTCAGTAGAGGTAAAGAGGCCTCAGGCCTCTACAGCAGACCTCGACCCGACTTAACCAAAGTAAAGACAAAAAGAGAAGAAAGGGAAAAAAACCCACCAAACTAATAAATACAAAATGATTCAACTATTTAAAAAATAAAAAGGAAAAAAGAAACACACAAAATGAACAGAAAAGTTCATCAGATCAGGCGACAATCATGTTAAAACAAAACAAAACACATATATGAAAGTAAAGAAAGATTTAGACATAATCAACGACTAATTCATTATTTGCTATATTTGTAATTAATCTATTAATGAAGAATATAATCATCAGTTTAATCAATAGTGAAAATAATCGTTAGTTTCAGCCCTTCTGACCAAGGCCTCGTCCACACGTATTTATTAAAACGGAAAACAAATCTCCGTCCACGTGAAAACGCAAAAACAAGCCGCCGAGAGCCAAACCACCAGGCGACGATACAACCCCGACCGTAAAGCCACGTTGGCCAATCAGGAGCCGGTCCTGGTGGGCTAACAACAATGACATCACAAGCCCCTGTCTACACGTCAACTCTGAAACTTCACCCTGGAGGGTCCGTTTTCCGTGACCTGAAACGCACTTTGCGTGTGGTCTAGACCCAACGTGCAATGAAGACAAGCAGTAAATCCTATTTGGAAATTGTCATTTTTGTTATTTTCAATTGAAACTTTACCTTTAACAATCAGTAGATTGTCGAAATAGTTCATTAATCAATTAATCAACTAATTATTTCCGCTATAATCTAAACCAGAAGGGCTGGACTGACTTTTTACATGAAAACTTTAACTAGGGGCAGGAAGGGTAAAAATACAGCGACCAGTGTGACAAGAAGTGATGTTTTTATAAAAGTGCCAAAAAAATCATTTGAATTTACTGAAGGTCTGTTACATGGTCCAGGATTGTTGGACTTCAACCACAGCAGCAGGTGGGAGCCATATTTCTGTTTTGTCCAAATCAGTTTTTAAAAACCGAAGAACCAAAGAGGACCTAACACCGAACCCTGCTGAACTCCTTTACCAACTGGTTTCTGTCTTAGACTCTGTATGAGCATAAATTACAGTCACTCAAGAAGATGTATTCTACTGACACGAGTTATAAAGTCATAAATAATTGATCACGAAAAAAAAAAAAAAAAGGTCAATACAATGTGAGCATGTAACTCTCTGTAACTTCAGACTGTAGTTATTCAGGTCTGAGACGAAAGCTGGCTCCAAGATCTTTGTTGGAGAGTCAGAAAAGACGAGTCCTTGGGTCTTTATCAATGAAGTTTGACTCTGATTCAACAGGCGAGGGTCGCAGCGTCCAGACCAGAGCCATGAGCTGGGGGATCCAGATGGAGTCCAAGGTCACCTGCAGCTACCAGGTACGGTCCAACACAGTGATCACCTGACATTTCACCAGCTCTGTCCTGATGGTTCCATCAAAAAAGTACTATCTCCAGAGCAGTTTAGACCACAGGACCAGGGTCTGGTTCCAGAGTTCATTAAGAGGTTTCAATGGTGAGCTGAAAGTAGAGAGAGAGACGTACGAGCGCCACCTGTGTGACGATGATGTCGTTACTGATGTCGTCCCGCAGAGGCTGAAGAGTTCGGCGTTAGGTCGGTCGGTCTTGGTTCAGGACTGCGGCCTTTTCATCGACGCGCAGCGGCCCTGGTTGGCTGCGAGCCCTGACGGCATTGTGAAGGACATGCGGACCGGCCAGTGGCTGCTCTGCCTGGAGGTGAAGTGTCCCTACAAACACAGACAGAAACGAGTGGAGGACGCCTGCAGGGACGACCCCGCCTTCTGTCTGGAAGTACAGGATGAGGACGGACGGGAGCCTGGAGGGGTGAATGAATCTCAACATTTTACTGTCCAGATCAGTCTGTCTCTTAGTCAGTCTGTCCTCTCGCTGTCCTCAAAAGCCTCAACCTCCTGTCCCAGTTGTCCTCTCCCTGTCTTCCTGACCCCACTAGTCCTCTCCTTGTCTTCCTGCCCCGGTCGTCCTCTCCCCGTCTTCCTGACCCCACTGTCTTCCTGACCCCACTCGTCCTCTCCCCGTCTTCCTGACCCGTCTTCCTGACCCCACTCGTCCTCTCCTTGTCTTCCTGACCCCACTCGTCCTCTCTCCGTCTTCCTGACCCCACTCGTCCTCTCCCCGTCTTCCTGACCCCACTCGTCCTCTCCTTGTCTTCCTGACCCCACTCGTCCTCTCTCCGTCTTCCTGACCCCACTCGTCCTCTCTCCGTCTTCCTGACCCCACTCGTCCTCTCCTTGTCTTCCTGACCCGTCTTCCTGACCCCACTCGTCCTCTCCTTGTCTTCCTGACCCCTTGTCTTCCTGACCCCACTCGTCCTCTCCGTCTTCCTGACCCCACTCGTCCTCTCCCGTCTTCCTGACCCCACTCGTCCTCTCCCTGTCTTCCTGACCCCACTCGTCCTCTCCCCGTCTTCCTGACCCCACTCGTCCTCTCCTTGTCTTCCTGACCCCTTTTCTTCCTGACCCCACTCGTCCTCTCCTTGTCTTCCTGACCCCACTCGTCCTCTCTCCGTCTTCCTGACCCCACTGTCTTCCTGACCCCTTGTCTTCCTGACCCCTCTCCCGTCTTCCTGACCCCACTCGTCCTCTCCTTGTCTTCCTGACCCCTTGTCTTCCTGACCCCACTCGTCCTCTCTCCGTCTTCCTGACCCCACTCGTCCTCTCCCCGTCTTCCTGACCCCACTCGTCCTCTCCTTGTCTTCCTGACCCCACTCGTCCTCTCCTTGTCTTCCTGACCCCTTGTCTTCCTGACCCCACTCGTCCTCTCCTTGTCTTCCTGACCCCACTCGTCTTCCTGACCCCACTCGTCCTCTCCTTGTCTTCCTGACCCCTTGTCTTCCTGACCCCACTCGTCCTCTCCTTGTCTTCCTGATCCCACTCGTCCTCTCCTTGTCTTCCTGTCCCGGTCGTCCTCTCCTTGTCTCTAACGTTCTCTCCCTGTCCTCCTATCCCAGTCTGCAGTCTACCGTCTGAAGAAGTCTCACAGTTACTACACACAGATCCAGTGTCAACTGGCGGTGACGGGCCTGCGACGGGCCGACCTCATAGTCTACACCACGAAGGAGACGGCCATTGTCCCGGTGACCTTTGACCCTGACTTGTGGGAGGAGACGGTGTCCAAGCTGGAAGTGTTTTACAGGGACGCCGTCCTACCTCGTCTCAGAGAGAAGACACAGCAGGAGACAGCAGCGGCCTGGACACCAGAGCTGTAGAGACCCAGTTGGGTTTGGGGGGGCAGAGGTCTGGTGAGCTCACGTCTCTCTAACTCCACGCCACCAGATTTTCTTTACTTTTCAAACTTGTAGTCTTCAGACCCAACAGACGCCGACTCAAGAGTCGCCTTTAGAGACACTAAAAGTACTATTACTACTTTTCTATACATATGCAGCTGAACTCCCCAGCACCTGGACACACCTGGACACACAGTCAGGTGGAAAGTCACCTGAGCTCCTCTGTGAGCTGATACAGCATTGACTTGAACTTGCTGCCACTTTGTCCAAGTGGTCTCATGGTCTCACACAAGATAAAAAGATCCTCATGTTTTTCTGTCACCAGAGAAAAAAAGCTCAGTTTAAACAAAGATCCTTTTCACTCGTAAAAAAATATTTTCTGGATTCCAGACTCTTCCGTTTAGAGAAGAAACGTTTGTAAGAACAACACATCACTTCATCCTGTTGTTTATCACGAAACTTCTCCTTTAATAAATGAGTGGGTAAGATGGTAGAGTGTCACCTGTTTCCATCGGCTTCGCTCTCCGACTGGGACGTTGTCCAGAAACCTGGACGCTGGTCTCGTCGTGTAAACAGAGATGAGGAACCGGGTTTCTCACGATCCAAATAAACATCGAATCCTGAATATGATCGAAACCAGGAAACGAGGTGCACGCAGTCGCACTCGCTGCAGCCAAGTTCAGTCACGTAACACGGTTCATCTAATGCGAAAGCTGCGTATATTTATATTTAGAGAAGTGAAATGAGGGGACAGAGAGAGACATGGGGACGGACTTGATCAGGACACCTGGTACCTCCAGACCACCAGGACGTCTCAGATTGATGAGGCGGTCTGTTCAGTTGAGAGAGAAATGTGGCCTTCACCGGAGCCACTTCTTCTCATTCCTGTGAATAAGAAACCATGCGAGGAGCCCCACCGCTGGTTTCGATGTCACATGACCTCCTCTCATGTCAGTCCCAGACCGCTTCGCTTTGGAAAGACGTTTCTTAGCCTCTAACCTGATGGTAAATCATCTCCTCTTCACTTCTGTCGGTGCAGCTGGATTATGAATATGTTCTGATTGTTCGACCAGTGACACACAAACGTATTTACCGAACTCCGCCTGTGAAAAGTCTTCTTTTCACCCTTTGGAGACATTTTTGTGAACGAAACTTTCCCACAAGCGGAGTAGAACAGGCGGCCATATATGGACGGTCGAGGGGCGGGGTTTATGCTAATGATGAAACTTCAGCACCTCGTGAACAGGTGACGTTCGTCGGGCCGAAACCTGCGATTCACGACCAGTTTGACGTATCTGACCCTACGGAGAAACCTGAAACAGGAAAGTCAGAGTTTCAGGAGAAGAATGAAACGGTGTTTCTGCACGAGACCCGATGCTCTGAAAGTCCAGAGCAAGGTAAGTCTGAAGTCCCGGGTACGAAGTCCCGAGTCAAGTCCGAGTCCCGACCTCTGTTTCGAGTCCTCGACACTTCATTATGTGGCGTTCACCAAATGCAACACAACTTAAAACGTTAAAGCACGGCAGCAGTCAGTTTTAGATTCAAAGCACATCTGTTACCAGGGAAAGTAAAGATCAGTTTGTTGAAGACGGACACTTTTTAAAAATAATAATGTTTAATCTTAACCTCGGGGAAAGAGTTCACACCTCTGCAACGTGACTCTAAGAAAGGACAGAAGAAGAGAAACTGAACACATGATCTGATGGTTTTTATTGTGTTTCTGTCTCTGAATGGAAATATACTGTTTTTGACGGTCAGGTCCTTTAAAACTGATCAAACCTCCGCCGGGTCCATACAAAACAAAATCGGGTTTAATGTGACGATAAACTGACGACAGACGGATGTTCGACTTTTAAATAAACTCCAAGTCGTCGTTGACGACGACTCCTCCTCCAGAGTTCAGTGTGACCTCACCAGGTGAATAGAAACGACCAATCAGCTCGCAGCAGATCATCACCTGCAGCAGGAGATGAGACAGTTCAGAGAAGAAAACGTCCTCCGGTCAGCTGTGACGGCCGATTGGCTGTCGTGTCAGGTGTTATTATGGAGGGGGCGGGGTTTATGTTACTAGTGGTCAGCGTGGTCAGTCAGCAGTGGGCGGAGCCTCACAGGTAACCCTCCTTCCTGAACTGCTCGTGCAGGATGTCTCGGTATTCGTCGAAGCCGCCGTCGATGCGTCCAACTTTCCCGCCTTCGCACACCCACAGCTCCTTACACACCAACCGGATCAGACGCTCGTCGTGCGACACCAGGATGACCCCCTGAAACACATGACATGACACACCTGAGACACACCTGTCCATTGATACAAGGTGAGGAGGAAAATACGCCGCTCTGAAGGAGAAAGACAGATGTGGAAAATAGCAGGTGAGTGTTTGTTGTATGAAGAGCAACTTAACAGCTGGTTGTAGCCTCATCTGTTCGGATTCACCTGATCCTCAACACGTCACCCAGGTGTCTTCAGACTGAACCCAGAGCTGATTCTCAGCTCCAAATACCTGCACGAATCTGATCAGAGTCCATCCTCTGACTGGTCTCTGTCCTAGTTTACGAAGCAGATTCATAGAGACTCGTTTCGCCTGGAGCTCAAACATTTCCCTCTGACGCGTCTTCGGTTCAGACGAACCCGGCTGATCTGGGCCGGTTCGCACCCACCCGTGTCTACGCCACCGGCGTATATCTGAAATCCGCCTCGCAAGCTGTCTGAACACAGGCGGTCACACAAACGGCTGGAGGCGGATTCCTGGTCGTACCGCAAACTACAGCTGCCAAATTCAAAACGCCGTTCAGGCACGTGAAGGCATCGAATGAAATGTCCGATCAGTAAAACAGCGCGGCTGAATTCAAACTGCAGTGCGAAGCGCCTCAGGGTGTGTGTGGTGTCATCCAGCCGGGCTGTCGTGTTGCGATCCGTCGATGATCTGCTGCTGTTCTCTTCAGTAACGGAGACAGAAAATCACGATACTGAACCATCTGAGAAAGTAAGTGAGGAAACATTTTGGATTCAACACGATAAATGGAAAAATCCTGTATAAAGATCAGGGTTTACGGCGACGTTACCCTGACAACAGATCTGAAATCAGCTGCTAGTGTGTCCCTCGGCGAGGCAGTGAAGGCACCACGAGGTGCAGTGAAGGCAACGTGTTCAAATGAATGAACAGAATAACTGCTAGTTCTCATTTGTTGTCACTCTCTCTCACACACACACACACACACACACACACACACACACACACACGCTCTCCCTCTCACTCTCTCTCTCACTCACTCTGAACTTGTTGAGCGCTTTAGCCAGAGCCTCGATGGTCTCCATGTCCAAGTGGTTGGTCGGCTCGTCCAGGATGTAGAAGTTTGGACTGAAGGACAGACAAAGAGACATGACCATCATCACCACCATCACCACCATCACCACACACTGACAGCTGATCCCTGCGCTCTCAGTTACCACGGCATGGTCATCTGTGCGAAGGCGACCCGGCTCTTCTGTCCTCCCGACAGACTGGCCACCGGCCTCGTGGCCAGTTCTCCGGTGATTCCGTAACCTCCCAGCTGGTGGCGGTACTCCTCCTCCGACCGCCCTGCGACACACATACACAGCAGCCAATCAGAGCTTAACACCTGGGTGCAGTTGTCCCGGCTGTAGTTTCAGTTACTTGCCGCTGCCTTAGTTACCGGGGAACTTGTTGAGCAGCAGCTCCACAGAGCAGACGTTCAGGTCCAGCTGATCCACATGATGCTGACTGAAGTAACCGATCTTCAGGTTCCTGATGAGACGTGAAAACAGTCAGCGACAAGACTTCGGTCTGGTCAATAGCTGCTATAAACACGGTTCCCAATAATCAGTACATTAACTGTTCCCAACAAATGATATACAATCTGTCTCCTATTACCATCGTGTAAACAATTCACTAGAAATAGTTTGTAGCCAGTTTAAAAAAAAAAAAAAAGTGGGCAAACAGTTCCCTAAACAGACATTAAGAGGTTCCCTGAACGGTACATAAACTGTTCCCTGTAGACATTGTATGAATGGTTCCCCATTAACAATATGTAGATGTTCCCTGTAAATTAAACCTATTAACAGTATATAAAACGTTCCCTATAAACAGGTTCCACTGAGGGGAATATGAAGGTTTCTTTGGAAATGGTTCCTTATAAACGGTATGAAGAGGGTTCTGGGTAACCATCCCTGTAAATGGTTCCCCATGACGAGCACATGAAGGGCGTCATGGTACGCAGATGTTTCAGTCTGACGCAGGTAAACGGGTTCTGGTGCTTCCTCGGCTCTGACTGGTCGGTGGGTCGTCGTCGTCTCACCTGTGAGCTTGTCTGACTCCGCTGACCGGCGTCAACTCTCCCATCAGCAGTTTGAGGACGGTGGTTTTACCGGCTCCGTTTTCACCGACCTGAAAGGAAACGCGACGGGACGCCGTCAACTCACAGCCAATACAGTCCTGATACCGGATTACTGATCAGTATGATTAGTTCTATTCCACATTTTGATGTTAAAACCACCCTGACAAATAGTTTTCAAATGTCCAGGTCATTAGGGGTCACGATGACACGTACGATGCAGATCCGAGACTCGAGGTCGGCCGACAGGTTGAGTCCAGAGAAGAGCCGCTGGTCTGGAGTGTAGTAAAACTCTACCTCGTCTAACTGCAGGATGGGAGGAGACAACTTCTCAAAGTTATCTGGAAACCTGCGGGAAGACACGACAGGTCGATCAATCGATCACCGTCCGAACAGACGCGCCTCAGCCAGCCGCGGTCCCGGGAACGTGCGGCTGCTTGGAGACGGTCTGGTAGCCTTTACCTCGACCATCCATCTACACGGCGTCAGCGTTTCATTCGCGGGACCTTTTAATCTCAACAATTCTCGGGGTGGTTGGGTCGGTTTGTGCTAATTTAATAAAACACAACTTTAATTCTAATAATGCAGCATGTGAGCACAAAATAAACTCATAACAGATGTTAGAACTAGATTTTGACACAGGACAATAAGAGCTGATGAAATGACCAAAAAGCAGCTGACGCACTGAACCTGGCAGTTCAATGTGTGAAGTCAGCCTCCCCACTGTGCAGATGGAGGCTACCTCTGCTGCACCCTGAAACCCCCCCCCCCCAAAATCAATACTCGTACACTCAGGACAATACCCAGACAGGCAGTTGCTCCCTCTGCCCGGTGAGCGAGTGTTCTGACCTGGTGATGGCGCTATATGAAAAGTCAGAGGATCACCAAGGTCACTGTGATTCAGATTTCACTTTGGATGAATCGTGACGGAGGCTGAATCTTCTTACCTTAAAGTGACCTCAGTTTCTTTTTCAATGGGCTTCAGCTCAGGTCTGCAGGAGGAAACGACACAGTCACTGTCTCTATATATTTCATATGTTTCTATAGATTCATATATGTTGCAGTGTCACATTCAGAAGACGGCTGGTGGTTCTCAGATGCCGAGGATCAGGACTCACAGTCTCTCCAGCAGTTTGAGTTTGCTCTGGACCTGAGCTGCTCTGTTGGCGTTGTACCGAAACCTGTCGATAAAAACCTGAAACACAGCGTCAGAGACACAGTGCGTTACGGGAAAACGGCCTCGTCATGTGACCTTCATCCAACTTATCCACGAATCAGAAAAATGACATCTAACTAAAACACTGACTTCAAATGCCAACACCCAGGCCATCGGCAGTAATACTACCTGTATGTGCTGTCTGTACTGCAGCTGGGCGTCGTACTCTCTCTGCTGGCTCTTCAGTCTGTCTTCTTTGGTTTTAATAAAGTTTTCGTAGTCGCCGCGGTAACTGTCGAGCCTCTGGGAGTGCAGGTGGATTATATCCGTTACCACGGCGTTCAGGAAGTTTCTGTCGTGAGAGACGACCAAGATGGTGGACTGCCACGTCTGCGGGAGGAGGTACACGACTTTAATATCTGTGACTTGTTAGCTCGTGGCTAACAGTTCCCATTGTTTTCAGTGAGGAATGCTAACGTTACAGCGGGTCATAGTTCAGACCTGCAGGTAGTTCTCTAACCACAGGATGGCTCGGACATCCAACATGTTGGTCGGCTCTGAAACACAGACACAGGAGGAATACATCACAGTACCATCATAGTACCACTGATACTACTGATACTACTACAACAACTACTACCCAGAATACCACCACAATACTATAACTAATACTGTTAATGCTACTACTTCTACTGATACTACTACTACTACTGCTACTGCTGCTACTACTACTACTACTGCTACTACTACTACTACTACTACTACTATTGCTACTACTACTACTGCTCCTACTACTACTGCTACCGCTACTACTGCTATTGCTACTGCTGCTATTGCTACTGCTGCTATTGCTACTGCTGTTACTACTGCTACTACTACTGCGTCTACTGCTACTACTGCTGCTACTGTTACTACTGCTGCTACTACTACTGCAATACTACTACTACTACTACTACTGCTGCTACTGCAACTGCTGCTACTGCTGCTACTGCTGCTGCTACTGCTGCTGCTGCTGCTGCTACTGCTGCTACTGCTGCTACTACTACTACTACTACTCCTACTGCTGCCGCAACTACTGCTATTGCTACTGCTGCTGCAATACTGCTGCTACTACTGCTGCTACTGCTGCTGCAATACTACTGCTACCTGCTGCTACTGCTACTACTACTACTACTGCTACTGCTGCTGCAATACTACTGCTACTGCTGCTGCTACTGCTGCTGCAATACTACTGCTACTGCTGCTGCTACTGCTACCACTACTACTGCTGCTACTACTACCACTACTACTACTACTGCTACTGCTACCGCTACTACTACTACTGCTACTGCTACTGCCACTACTACTGCTGCTACTGCTGCTACTACCACTACCGCTACTAATAGTAATACTAATCTGATTGATACTGGTATTCTCCTCTTACTACATCATAAAACTGCTACTTCTCCTAATTCGACTCGTCATTACTCATCCTGCTACTTCTACTTGTACTACAACTGCTCTTTTTCCTCCTAATACTCTACTTATTTCAACTTCCCCGACTTCGACTCCTCCTACCCACAATACTACTGAAACTCCTCCTCCAGCTATGTCTACTACTCCCTCTATTCCTTCCGCTACCACTGGTGCTCCGACCGCTCGCCCTGCTCCTGCTCGTACCGCTACTCCTGCCTCTGTTACTCCTTGTACTCGGACTACGACTAACCACCACTTCTGCTTGTGCTCCTCCTGCTCCTAACTACAGTCCGCAGTCATGAGTGACTCACCGTCCAGCAGCAGCAGGTCCGGCCTGAAAACAACGAAACACAGTCAGTCAGACAGCTGTCGATCACCGGCTCCTGTCTGCGGGTCTGAGTTCATCCGGCAGCGTGACACTCATCAAACTTTACCGTGGCAACAACATCGCGAGGCTGAAAACTGTTAACATCCTAGGAGTAAAACTCACCGAGCAAACAGAGCTCTGGCCAACGCCAACCTCATCCTCCATCCTCCTGAAAACTCCCTGTGCACACACGCACACACACACACACACACAAACATGCTCTTGTTGTGCTTATTGTTTTTTAATGCCGTGAAACGTGTGTGTGTGTGAGAGAGACAGATGACTCACTTGGTGGCCTGCTGTTGCATTTTGGGAGAGAATCCGAGACCAGCCAGGATGACGGAGGCTCTGATTGGACGAGACAGACGTCAATCAAAAACACTTTGTGGGCAGCTGCTATACCAAACTGCAGCAGGTCTGCGATTTAACATCTGGACCGAATCAACATCAGCATCTCCTGCGACCCCAGCTGCATGTCAAACGGCCCAAACAGGGTCTGGAACCAACGGTTGAGAAGCACTGTTCCAGACGCATACTAACCGTATACAGGAAGTAGTATTTACTGCTCTTTATAGTTTACTGGTGTTGGTGATGCTATACAGGAAGTCAACAGGAAATGATGCAATACTGCAACTACGTAAAGACAATCACGTTTTCCAAGTGTCACAATTAAACTTAACATGGAGAAAACTAAATGTGTATTAGCTTTGTTCTCTGGTGTTCCTGGACCAGTTTCACCACTACCCACTATTGGGTTTATACCAGTCTACTTTAAGTATTATTTATGGTACTTTACGTTTGTTACAACGGTCCACTGGAGCGCCTGGAGCTGGATTTTTTATGCCGTGCACTGACAGAGGGATGGCTCCATCGCGTTGGAGTCTTACTCTTAACTGTGGTGGTGTGGATGTAAATAGTCTGGCTGTGTGGTTGCCATAGTTACCGGGCCGGGGCTTTGTCGGCCTCGATCTCCTCCAGCTTGCCGTAGATCTCTGACAGTCTAACACTCTCCATCCCATCAGCACTGAAAGAAAGACGACAAACGGCCTCAGAAACACAAAGGGAGCGCGAGCACCGAGTGTCTCGAGTGTCTCGAGTGTCTCGAGTGTCTCCTTCTGCCCGTCATAGTCTGTGCGTCTAAACCTGAGTGTTTGTGTCCAGATGTAAAGTCGACTTTCCATGTGATCGTCTGTCGGCTCGTGTTCATTCTCTTCAGTCATGTCTCTCTGTTCACAGATCTCTGGTATTATAAGTGTTAATATTACTGACAGAAACAACGGAGTAAAACAAGACCAGAGATGGAATAAACTGGAATTATCCTTTAAACTCTGCAGTGAAAGCAAGAGTTTGCTTATTTAATAAAAACTGTGATAAAATATATATGTTAACAACTTTTTTTTTTTTTTTTTTTTAAATCAATTACAAAGATAAACCAGACTTTGAGAAACGGTGACTGAATCATTTTCTGCAGTAATATCACCGAAGCAAGAAGAGCTGGCTAAAAAATGATTCAGTGAGGATGAAATAATTTACAGAGGCTGTTTCTGCCGATCAATAAGGTTAATCCACGACTTGTCTCGTGCCCCTGGGTCGCCTTCCAGTTAACACACCGACATAGGTTCTAAATATTTTAGGATATTTTGTTCGTTAATTTGTTCTGTACTTACACATATGTAGATTCTGTACATATGTTTGGAGAGAAGCCCCGAGGCTCTAAATCAGCTCTTAGTTCAGTTTTACTCGTCTACAGGCAGCGATGACTAAAAATGAGTGAAATGAACATGGAGCTTCGGTCTCAGGACTAAATCTGTCTCACTTTCCTCTGGCGATGCGAGCGTTCAGCCTCCTCTCCTCATCCAGCAGCTCCTCTCTCAGCGTGTCGCTCTGCAGGACGCTCTGCAGCGCCTCCGTCTCGTCTCCCGCCACTTCCTGCTCCACGTGGAGGATGGAGATGTGAGCCGGGACGCGGAGGTTACGACTCGCCAACATCTTCAACAGCGTCGTCTTCCCCAGACCATTACGACCGATCAGACCGTATCGCCGACCCGACGCCAGAGACAGCTCCGCCCCCTGCAGCAGACACCTGGAGATAAAAATACATGAAGAAAAAACTCAATATTTACAGAGAAAACAATGAACTAGACATTGAACTCAGAAAGTTTTCTGACGACTTCGCTTTTCTCACATGTGGTCATGTTGCAGTCTTATGCGTAAAAATAGTTTAAATTCATTTATTCCCAAAGTGAAAACAGAATTTTAGACATTTTTGGAAATGTATTAAGAAGGAAAACCCGATATATCACACTGACATAAGTATTCAGACACTTTCCTCAGTACTTAGCTGAAGCTCCTTTGGTAGCGATTATGCTAAAATGGTGAACTGAATTTAAATGATTTTAGCATTAAGGCTTCAACATAAAATGTGAAAAAAGTGTCTGAAAACCTTCTGAATCAACTGTAGATGTAAAAAACTCAAATATAAGCGACGAAAACTACATTCGAGAAAAATAAAATGAAAATAATAAATGACAATAAAATATTCAAAACATGAAGTCAAACATTCATCTGGTTTAAAAAAGTTATCAAACGAGAAAAACTGTTTGTAAGATGAGTGAAAGTATGAAAAAATACTGTCAAAGCTGACTTTAGAAATCTTCCAATGAAGGAAAGTCAGCGCTGAGTGTAAAATCTTTTAATTAGGTTGGATTTCTAAAGCTCTCCAGGCGGGTCCTGTCTGGACCAACTGTGAAGTGGACTCTTTACAGGCTGGAGATCACCCGGATTCTGATTAACCCCGACGGTCCAGGGGTCGAACCTGTGACCCTTCCCGTCTCAGGTCCGCTTCTCTAACCTTTAGGCCACCGACTCAGACGATTAGCAACATTGCATTACATTACTAACAACGCAGAGCGCTGGTGTTCTGCCGTAGTCAGGTTTATGTTCGTAGCTGCCGATCAACAAATCAATGATCGATCGTCCAGTTCCTTGTGAGCAAAATGAGCCACTGTATCAATCCAAGCGACCTGAGATTCTCCTGAACTGGGACACAACGAACTCCTTTATTCATTCACGTCTGGTGAAACTGGAACAGCTGCTTGGATCTCGTTAGTTGATCGGGATTATTTCTTTGGGTTTAATCCCGGCGATTAGCTCCTCCCTCTGCTCACCTCTCTCCGAACGAAACGTCAAAGTTCTCGATGCGGATGTCGTAGCTGCGGTTCTTCCCTGATTGGTCGACTCGGTTGTCCTTCTTACTGCTGGCCTGACTGGCCGACGCCTCCTCCAGGACTCTGTGAGGGACAACCAAGGGGGACAGGTGAGACGAGGACTGGCGTGCGGGTGTGTACAGGAGAGCACAGGTGAGACGAGGGCAGGTGTGTACTGGTGTATACAGGTGAGGAAAGGTGAGACGAGGACAGGTGTGTACTGGTGAGACAGGTACAGGTGTGTAGAGGTGAGGACAGGTGAGTTGAGATCAGGTGTAGAGGGGAGGACAGCGGGGTTGAGGACAGGCGTGTGCAGGTGAGGTCTGCTGTGTACTGACAGCGGGCTGGAGGCTTTCTGAGAGTCCTTCTCGTTCCTGCGTTCGTGTTTAGCTTTCAGCTTCGCCTCGGCCTTCTCCAGTTTCTTCGCGTCCACCGTCTGAAAAGACGCAGGGACAGGAAATGATGCGCTAATGACATCACAGCAGAGCGGTGTGACACGGTGCGTTTTTGTTAAAACTCAGACGTTAAAATAAACAACGCTCGTGTCTAAAAACAGGTTCTTATCAAAAAGGCTTTTATTTTTGCCATGTGTGTATTAATGTGTGTGTGCTGGTTCATATACGTATGTAAAACAGTGACAAAATGTGATGAAAGCGAAGGGGTCTGAGTATTTTGTGAAGCAAAAAAATTGATTTTAATCAGTGTCTATTTTAAATATAAGTTAAATTAAAAAAACAAACAATAAAATTACAGTAAAATACATAATTAACATGAACTGAAGTAAAACTGCTCTTTTGTCTCTTTGCTTTCTATCATCACGACGGGAACTATTTTACCGTAAACTGTAGATCTAGATGTGAAACTAGTTTGCTGCTTTACAACACAAATCTAGGTATTTTTAGTCAAATTCAGTGACGGCAGGAAACAGCGGGTGTAACAGGTGGAAGAGGATTAAAGCCTTACTGTGTTCTGAGGACGTTTCATCATCCAGATACCCTGAACGTCCACGGCTGCTGACACTGAAGAGATCAAAAATGGCTTCATTAACCGGACCAGTTTACCCAAAGAAACTGGACACTGGCTGTGAGGTAAAAGTGCAATAGTATACGTACACAGGATACGTAAAGATGCATGTGGTAGGTATGATCATTAAACTGAGGTGCCATGTGTTTCTTACCAGTGTCTGCAGAGATCTGAGAGAGCTGAACGGGAGCGTCCAACAACACCTGCTTCTGAGCGCCATGATGGTTGTTCCTGATAAACAGGAGGAGGAGAAAAGTTACTCCCAATAAAAACTAAACAAAAACATTCCCTAACAGACACACAGCAAAAATATTATTCTCAAGTTATTGTCCGACAGAGACAGCGGACGGATATTAGTCCCAACAGACAGAGTGTGGACAGAGGTCAAAACTTATTCGCCCCCGTACATGAAGGGGAAATTATTAAACCAAGATAACGAGAATTACACACAGGAAACGAGCAAAAAATGCTCTTCCTCATTGGTGATGCTCCGGTGGACATTTTTGTTTTTCCACCTGTCATGACGTCATTACAGTATTTTTTATCTGAACAGAACAGACAGACTTTGGGTGAAATATCCCTTTGAACACTGCCCCCTCCCTCAGCTCAGTGGACGTCTGTAGGGAGCTTTAAATGAATCACAGAGATAAAGACAGGATCTGTCCTTTCTTACAGTTTGAGAGTGTTGAACATCTGGAGACAGATGTCTCTGACGTCGTCCTCGTTTTTACTGTCGGCGGACACTTCCTGCAGGACGCCGCCGATGGCGTCGTAAACCTCCTCTCCATCCTCGAAGTCTGCGCCGCCGCTGTCCAAAACACCTGAAACGCACAGGGAAACACTCAGACATGCACGTGATTCATCAACGCATCGGCCCTCTGCTCCCGCTGGTCCCTCCCCTGCGTCTTCAGCTCCATCTCCCGCTTCCATCAGGTTTAATCCACTTTAAGACCTCGATGTTAGTCGGGGTTATTTGATACCGACGTTAACTGATTTATTCTCTTTGCTGGTGAAATCATTTGTTAGTGGAGGACCAACACAATGGTACAACTCCCCCTCTGGTTTTTGCCACTTTTGACTGTTTCTGCAGCTTTTTAGCAGCTTGTAAAGGAAACCAACGTGCAGTGTTTCTGGGTTCAGGTCTGATCTGGACTCGAGGACTGCAACTAATGATTATCCTCATTGTTAATTTATCCTTCCCTTATTTTCTTGATTAATTGTTTGATAGCGTAAAATGTCCATCTCAGTTTCTCTCGGTCCAAAGAGGCGTCTTCAGACGTCTTATTTTGTCCACCCCACAGTCCAGAACCTAAAGATGCTCAGTTTACTGTGACAGAAGACGACGGAAACAAATAATCAGACTGGAACCAGAAGATTTGTTCATTATTTCTAAAAAAATAAATTACAATGCTTAATCAGTTTTCAAAAGAGTTGGAGATTAATTTTCTGTCTATCAGCTAATTGATTGATGATTAATTGTTTCTGCTCTGGAGGTTTTTTTCTGGGGATTGTTCTGGGTCATGAAATAATCCATTTACTGCGAAGGAAACAGACATTATGACATGAAGAGAGAAATCTGCTGGGATCTGTAAAAGCTTCATGACGTTTCCTCGCTCATGCTGAGGCTGTGTAGATAAAAGTTAAACCCCCCGAGGTCCCAAGGACAAGATTTACAGGAGGTGTTGAATTCCTCTTTAAACACCTCAGTGGAGTAGAGTGAATGTCGTGGTGGGACTGTACGAGCTCTGTGGCGATGGAGACTCTGGATCTTCAGCTCCTTTCAGACCTGCACCTCTCTGCATGAATCTGATGGTCATTTAACATGTTGGTCTCGTGTCTGAACAAACACCTGAGTCACTTTTGCATAAAAACAGTCTGACTGTTGACCTGAAACATTTGTGTTTTAACACCATTCTGAGGTGAATGAAGTCAGATCAACAGGGACACTGCAGCAGCAGGAACACCCGCAGAGATTAACTGCGAGTCTTGTAACGTCACCAAAGACAGCCGTGATTCGTATTCCACCACATATACATTGATACCTGCAGATCTGCAAGAGGCTGACACGTGAGCGTGTACGATTTATCGTTCCAGCTGCGGGTCAGCAAAAACAAGATCTACAGGTGACAGAAAAACGTTTTCAAGAATCTAAAACAAGTCCAGTTACCTTTGACATCCAGCTCTTCTTTAAAGGGGACCTGTTACGCTCATTTCCAGCTCTGTATTTTTATTCTGGGACTCCATCAAAGTAGCTCTGCATGATTCACAGTTCAAAAAAATCCTTTTTATCTCCAACTGCCTGTTATGCAGCCCCTCAGTGGAGCCTCTGACTGAAACGGGTATTATTAGCTCAGGCCTCCTTAAGAGGTCTCCTTAAAAGTCCACTTTCTTCTGATTGGACCAACATCCAGATCCTGCCAAGGGGCAGCGCACCAGCTTGTGAGCACCTCCTCATCCTCTTACCGGTGTGGAGGTTCTGAAAGCAAAACTGTAAAACCAAGTAACAGAACGTAAGTGACTGTGAATCGGAACTTCTCAGATCTGAATCCGAACACGTTGGAGCCCCGATCTGATCCAGAATATGAGAGTGGACGGCAAGAATTTACGCAGCAGCAAAGATTACAGCAGGACGTCTCTGCTTGTTAAATATTACGTCTCGTACCTGCTCACTCTGTAAATAACGGTCGATTTAGTCTTTCAGTCACAATCCGTAAATAAACACGTTTCTATATATGCCCCTGTAAATAGTTGTACGTGTGGGAAATGATCTAAAAAGCCGTTTGAGTGGAAAACGTCGGCGGTGAAATGTTATTCTGCTGTCGCCAATAGACTATAGTGAACCTGCAACGTCGGTCGCGTGCATGCCGGAGTTCATTAAATGTCTTTAATACTGCTCAGGCAGACTGTTTCAGGAGAAGGAGCTGACCTCGGATCAGATGACCGTATAGAGAAAGAACCGTTGGAAACCTAGTGATCAGAGCAGTCTGACGCCTGAGCTTCTGTCTCACAGGGATTTACTTCTACGTAGGTTTACCTCATTGTTTGAAACTGTGGCCACATTTAATACGGACGTCCAACATTGTAACACATACACACATTAAAAAAATAAAAAAATAAAAATAAAACAATAAATAATAATTATATATATATATATATATATATATATATATATATATATATATATATATACACACATATATACACACACACGTATGTATATGTATATATAATGTCCACTTTAATGCTGCTAGATTAGACTGTGCAGTTGAGTCTGACGTTGTTGTGACTGTGAATACATTTCTTGGTAATCTTTATTCATGTGTAATTCACTTTTTCTTACTGACTCTGGGTCAGTTTGTGACACTGGAACTTAAAGTTAATCCCATGTAGCAGGTTCAGATTAATCAAGGGACCAGAACTCACTGACGTCCAGTCGAACATTTGCTGGTTTGTGGTTTGTCTCTGCTGAAGACAGACAGCTACCGTGACACTGAGCTGAGTCACTCTCCGTGGACACAACACTTTACATCCATCAATAGAAACTTACTCACCAGTTCTTTATAAACCAACTATATGATTCTTTTCTCTTTCTCTGCTCTAAACTTCAGTGGTCTTTACTGGAATATTGCCTGTAACACTCCTAGAAGATTTCCTGGAATATTTCCTATAACACTGGAATAGTTCCTTCAACATTGTAACATTCCCTACAACACTCCTGCAATATTTCCTGTAACATTGGAATATTTCCTGTAACACCCCTACAAGATTTCCTGTAATATTCCCTATAACACTCTTGTAATATTTCATTTAATATTTCCTATAACACTGGAATATTTCCTAAACGGCGCTGTTTCAGTCAAACCGGGTTATAAATCTCAGACTGACCAGGGTTTAGGTGGAGCTAACCGGCCCATGCCGTGCTGCCCGGTGTCCCGGCTCCGGTTAGCCTAACCCGGGTTAGCTCATTAGCTCTGCGGCTACAGAGCAGCCGCGCCCGTGTAACAGGCAGAGAAAAGGCCGGTCAGTACCACTCCACCGGGGCGGCAGGCAGCGGGCACACGGCGGCTCTGTCCCCGGTGTCTTACCTGTGATATAATCGAAAACCTCCGAGTCGATCTCAGGAAACTCGCTCTTCAGAATGTCCACGTACGTCGCCATGATACCCGGCCCTGAACACAGCCGCGATGCGCATGCGTCAATATGCGACAGCGCTGTGAGTTCTGGGAAGTGTAGGTTTTGTGTCTCCTGTAGCGACGTCGTTATAAAGGCCTACGAGACAAGAGACAAAATGTTACGATGAATATATATCATTAATTATTGATTTCCCATCAGCACCACACGCTCTTTGAATATCAGAAAACTCCATCTGCTAAGTAAGATCGTGTGGTACGACCGAAAGCTCCAGAACAGCTGCTAATGGACCATGTTGTGAATTTATTGATCTACTTCAGTGAATTTTTAAAAATCTTTTATGATTTTTTCTTTTTGGTACATTTCATAAACACAGGACTAATTTAACAGGTCCTACGGCATTTTTTCTTTATTTTTGTGAATTTGATCAATTCAGTGAACTTCTTTTTAGTAAGAATGTAAGCTGACATTGTATTTATTCATTTTGATTCACTTAATGACTTTATGGGACTCTTCTTGAGTGCTGCATTTTAACACATTCTTTTGTTACATTTTCTTTCCCTGTTACAGGACATGAAAAAAAGGATAAATGGACAAATTATAATAAGAACAAATAGAGGTGGTAGGAATTTAACTGTTCTGTGTACTGTCAGCTATAAGTACATACTAACTATGTATATGGAAAAATTAAACTTAGAGCTAACATTCCATATTATACTAACAGTAGTATATGCAGTACTAACAGTAGTATATGTATTACTAGCAGTACTATGTGCAGTACTAACAGTAGTATGTGCAGTATTAACTGTAATAACAGTAGTATATACAGTACTACCAGTAGTATAAACAGTACTAGCAGTACTATGTGCAGTACTAACAGTACTATGTGCAGTACTAACAGTAGTATGTGCAGTATTAACTGTAATAACAATAGTATATACACTACTAACAATAGTATAAACAGTACCAACAGTGCTATGTGCAGGACTAACAGTACTATGTGCAGTACTAACAGTAGTATATGTAGTACTAACAGTAATAACAGTAGTATATGTAGTACTAACAGTAGTATGTGCAGTACTAACAGTAATAACAGTAGTATATACAGTACTAACAGTAGTATAAACAGTACTAACAGTAGTATATGCAGTACTAACAGTAGTATGTGCAGTACTAACAGTAATAACAGTAGTATATACAGCACTAACAGTAGTATAAAAAGTACTAGTAGTACTATGTGCAGTACTAACAGTAATATGTGCAGTACTAACAGTACTATGTGGAGTAATAACAGTAGTATATGTAGTACTAACAGTACTATATGCGGTATTAACAGTACTATGTGCAGTACTAACAGTACTATATGCAGTACTAACAGTACTATATGCAGTACTAACAGTACTATGTGCAGTACTAACAGTAGTATATGTAGTACTAACAGTACTAACAGTAGTATATGCAGTACTAACAGTACTATATGCAGTACTAACAGTAGTATGTGCAGTACTAACAGTAGTATATGCAGTACTAACAGTAATAACAGTACTATATGCAGTACTAACAGTACTATATGCGGTACTAACAGTACTATGTGCAGTACTAACAGTAGTATATGTAGTACTAACAGTAATAACAGTAGTATATGTAGTACTAACAGTAGTATATACAGTAATAACTACTATGTGCAGTACTAACAATACACTCAGTGCTTTCTCAGTAAAAACTAATCATGTGTTGTCAAGTCTCCTCTTTGTGCGCCGCTCTGCGCATGCTCCGCTCTGAGTTTAGGGTGGGAGAGTTAGCCGTTAGCACGGAGAGCTAACAGCCGGAGTGTATAATGGCGGCCTCGGTGTTGTTGGGGTCTGCGGACAACACCGGACTCAGCTTCACGGTAGGAGGCGGCGGCGGCGGAGGCGTCGGCGCCGGGAATGTTTTAGTCGGGAATAATAACGGAATGGGGCCGGCGGGGCCGGCGCCCTGGAACCGTTCTCTAGACCGGGCGCTTGACGAAGCCTCGGCCACCGGGTGTCTGAATCTCAGCGGCAGGAAGCTGAAGGAGTTCCCCCGGAGCGCCGCCAACCACGACCTGACGGACACCACCAGGGCCGGTGAGTGAGCCGCATAGCACGGGGACCGTACATAGGGAGCCAGGGGGTTTCTGTCGGAGCGGTTAAAGTAACTTAGAGACAGTTTTTTATGTACTTTACAGCGGGGAAATTAAAAATTCAACTTTAAGGCTCCGGAGAGGAGGGGACGGGAAAACCGTCAGGGCCGGTGTTATGGCAATTACTGTACCCCCTAAAAAAAGTTCCCCTGTCGTGATTCCACTGGTTTTATTAATAGTTTTACGAGGAAAGGCTGCTCAGAAATGTTATAACCAAAATATCACAAGACTAATTTATATCCTGAAGTGCTCTGTAGACTTTTACAACTTGTAAAATCTAAATAATTTCAGTTACAGTCTGATTCGCTCATTTAGCAGGAACCCGAAATAACTTTAGCGAACTACAGCTAGTTAGCGCAGTTAAAATAAATCTGTCACTTTTTACCACTTTTTAAAATGTCAGACTTTTGTTAAACAATGTTGTATTTGTGATTTATGTCGCTTTCCTGTGGTAAATTTAGGTGAAGATGCCGGGGAGAAGCTTGGGGGGGGGGGGGCATGTTTTGAGGTTGCGGCTTGTGTCGTTACAGCTGTAAGTTTTATTAATGGGAGGCGGTTGTTGGTGTCGTTGGTGTAGCCAGCTAGCACGCTAACCCCGATCCAGGTGTGTTTGTAGCCTCTCAAAGGTAAACACTACGAAGAAGACATGATACTGTTAGCACACTGCTAGTCTCTGTAGCGCGTTCAGGTAAACCTGCACCGCTCGGACCGATTCGGACCGGAAAGAGTCCGGACGGACCGGTCCCGGTTTCAGGATCACTGAGCTGTAGAACCTTCACCCCACGCTTCTGACGTCAGCTGGAGCTTGAAAAGGTGAACACACACACACCTGCTTTTGTTTTGTTTAATGTCTGTGATTAGATAATGAGGCAGGAGTGAATGAAAGGCTGCTCCTCCCACCCGAGACCGACGGGCGGGCGTGGAGATACAAAACAAACGGAGCTGAGGAGGTTACCAGTGCTCGTGACAGGCAGACAGACAGACAGGTAGGCAGACAGACAGAGAGACAGGTAGGCAGGCAGGCAGGTAGGCAGACAGACAGAGAGACAGGTAGGCAGGCAGGCAGGCAGGCAGACAGACAGAAGGAAATGTAGGCATCAGACAGGACAAACTAAACAGCTGAGACTGTAAAAAACAACAACTAACAACTAGTGGACTAAAGACCAAATAATAACAAGCAGATAATATGACATGAGGCACTAATGACAAGCAGAGGAGACCTGATAAACTCACCACTGCAACAATTAAACTTGAACTGCACTCGCCTGCAGGTGGAGGTCGTGCAGAGTCTTTGTCAGATGGTGTGTCAGTGGTTGGGATGTGCCATATCACTTCATTCATGACATCGGCATATTTTTTATGTAATTTACAAATGTCCCATATTACGATATTAATGGCATTGTTAATGTTTTTATGTCATGATTACACAGAGCTGAAAGTCAAAAAGTAACATGGCTGCAGGCTCTGCTGTGAAGGAAGGGAGCAGCTTAGAAAGTGTGGACGGGGTCTGAATATAACGGGGTGTCCGCAGGTCCTGAAAAGTCTTACATTTATTTTGGTGAACACTGCAAAAACTCTGATTATATACGGAGTTAGATCTAAATCAAATCAGTAACACGTAATCACTGGAAGAAGAAAATAACAGTCGAAGGAGGCAACACAACAAACTTCCCCGAGTTAAGAACAAAGAAAATCAGAAATCACATGTGTGGAGAGCGCAGCTTTATTTCAAGTCCAAACAACTGAACAGATTTTATATTCGGCTGCAGTTATTAATGAAGAATTTTTCAGTATTTTATCACGTTGTCATAAATATTATAATTGGAAAACTATCCTGAAATATTGTGATGTAATTTTAAGGCAGTATCGCCCTCCCCTGCTCAGCGCTGATCTGTGTCTGAACCAGGACTGTGATGTTTGAAAAGAGATGTACGGCCGAGGAGGTCAGAGAGACGCCTGAGTGCTTTCCTCTGGGTCTGTGCTTGATCTAAAACAGTTTGTAAGTCAAGGTGGATTTCCGTTTTGTCCCGTCTCTCTACTGAACATCCAACCTCTATTTAGACCCGTTTAGAGGGGCTAATTGCTCGAAGGGAGGTTGGGTGATTTGAACGTTACGTTTTCTGGTCAGTGATTTTAATTAAGATGTGCAGTAGAGCCGAAAGAATAATCGATCAATCAATAGCAAATTAATCGGTAAATAGTTTTTGTATCTGTTTATTCATGCGGATCCCTATTAGCTATCACCAGCACAAAAGCCGCTCTTACTGGGTTTCATCGGAGAACCTTTCTCTGTGATCCATCAGTTCAAATGTGTTATATCTGAACACAGCAGCAGAAAATACAGATGTCATCAGCTGCCTGTCTGTCTGACTCCTCACCAGATGTTGCTGTGATGCAGTTTTGTTGTTTGAAGAAGAGACTTACCTGTTCTCGTGTTGTCCAGGTGTTTGACTGCAGACAGAGCGCTCTGCTAAAACCACCTGGAGACTCTGTCAGGGTGGACGCTGATCGGTTTCACGGCAAAACAGAGTTTTAACAGTTGAGTATGTGTAGTCATAGATTTAAAAGGCGCTCAGCGGTGCTACAGTGAAGGCTGAGAAAAGACCAGCTTTATACTAATGACCTGTCAGTCAGCCTGTCAGCTCAGGCATCATTGATTTTCTAAAACAGTCTCTACAACATGTACCACGTTAAATTAAAACAGATCGCAAACAAAGCTGTTCTGTCCACGGGGAAAAAAACTATGCAACAGGACATGAATGACTTCCTCCTTTGTAGTACGTCATGAAACATCTGTCCAGTTGGAGCAGAGGATGTAAATTACATGTTGGACACACACAGGGCTCCAGCTTCACAAGCTACAGCTGTATCCGTATGTGTGAACGCAGCTTCAGCTCATGTGCTGCCTGATTTCATAACATGTCAGATGAGGTTAGAGGTCACTTAGGAACAGGGGGTTGGGGGAGGGTCAGAAAGGCGTCTTGCACCGTTTGACTGTAGTTTCTGTTTTGACATCACAGCTCGGGATGTGATGGAGGCTCTGTTCAGACATGCTGACATCATGGTCCTGAAAACAGGCCCAGGACTATGTGGTGCTGCGGCCTCGGGCCTCAGCTCCATGTGAATGAGTGTGATAAAGAGTAGTGGAGCTCAGACATCAGTGTGTGTGTGTGTGTGTGTGTGTGTGTGTGTGTGTGTGTGTGTCTCAGTGGTAGAGCATGATGCACTCACTGGTGTTCATGTTGCTCTGAGGCTTTTTATCAGCTGGAGACTGAGGCGAGAAAGGACGAAAGTCCCACTGATCTGATACTTTGCTCTTACAGAGTCACCGGTACCAGCGACGATCAGCTGATCAGTCACTGCAGCACAGATGAAAAGATATGTGTTCAGATGAACAGGACAGTCAGCCCCCGTTGAACATCTGTCAGAAACCCTCCCCCCAGCCAGGGTTGATCACTGCCTCTGTTTTACCTGTGTTACCTTCAAAGCCTTTTTAGAAAGGACCTGAAGACATCTGCTGCATTTAGAATTACAGCTGCAACTAAGGATTCATTTCATGATCAAATCATTTGTCCATCATGTTCTTCATTAATCAAATAATCGTGTCTGTAATACAATGGCAGTTTCCTTCTCAGTTTCTCAGAGCTCCAGGTGACGTCTTCAAACTTATTTTGTCTGATCAACAAAGAACATTTTCACACGTGAGACGCTTCAACAAGACAATATTTGAATTGTTTTCTCTAAAAATAACAAACGGATAAAGATAAGTGCTGATTCCTTTTCTATCGATTGATTAATGAGCTTATCGTTTCAGCTGTGATGTCAAACTATCTTAATGAACCTCAGTCACTGTTAGAGAGGTCAAGATGTACAGTGTATGTTTTTGTATTAATGTAGGTTATTAGTGTGAACACGGATATCACATAATATCTAAAACTGAACGGTAGAGAATTTATTCTGAAGGGAGATTTAATTTTATTTCGGTCACTTCAGGACACTTCCTGTGTGTGTGAATGAAGATCACAAGCTGCTGTACAACAGGAAATAGATGTTACTGTGGTGACATGTACTTCCTGCTGGTCAGGTGTCTACCCCCCACAGCTGCACTGATAAATATAGAAACCCTTGTTACAGTTCTACCACAAATCCTGCAGTTTTTAGTGGCAGCTGCTAAATGAATCAACGTTAACATTAATGAACCTGATTGATGCTGACAACCTGTAGCTCCGACCTAAAAAAGTGAGCTGACATATTGATTAACGATTGATATCGATTGTTGTGACACGGTGAAATAACAGCTGGAACGAACCGACGTTTACACCTGATTCTTCACTAACTACCTGATCCAGATACCGGAGCCCCCGATCCAGAACTCTGAGCTTAACGAGCCCCAGTTACTGGTTGAAGCGGGACTCTCCTGTATTTAACGAGCTGCGATCGGCTGATCGTTTATCTGGAGAAGAGTCTCCTGTCTGGTCCATGGCGGTCGTAGAGAGACGTTGCAGAGCGACGCGTCTTCACTCGCAAACAATCTCTGGCCGAGTCCAGTCGGCGACTCGGAGAGAGACGTTAACCGGCAGACCGAAGTCATCTGGTCGTCGCGTCGACCGGAGAAAGCAACAGATGAGAAGCTGCTGATGTTTCCTCCGTTTTCTACATAAACAATAACCAGCAGAGATTAAAAGGTTCAGTAAGAGATTGGTTAACGTCAAACATTAATACATGAATACACTAGTACATTAGTACATTAACGAATCCAGGTATTTTACTGACCGGGAACCGGATCCAAGATGGACCCAGCTCTCTGAACCTCAACCTATCTGTGCTAAATGCTTGTTCCCAGGTTGCTGCTGTAAAAGAGCAGCTACACCCAGCCAACCTACCCTGTGTAAATGAAAGTAAAATAAATAGAAGAATAACTCTGTGATCACAGTCACTGATGTAAACAGACCTGCCGTGTCTGCCCGGTTATTATCAGACCAACTTCAGTCTGCTGTGTGACCTGAGGTTTTCCTCTCACATCTCCACATGACTCAGTAGGCTGTGTCTGTCCTCACATTGTGACGTGCTGCGGTGATGAATTACTGCAAAGCAAATGTGCGACGTGATGATCAGTCAGTTAGAGCTGAAATGAATAGTCCATTTACAGAAAAATAATCTGAAACTGTTTTGATAATTGATAAATCTTCCACGTGTTACAGACCAAACAACAGAGAAAATAATAGACGGATTAATAGCTTTGTGATGTGGCCAAAGAATAAAATCTTACTTTTCTTTTCAAGGTCGGACCGATATCTGATTTTAATCAATTATTTTCGTACTAAAACCTGATTGAAACATCATATTTTTAAGACTATTGTTAAGAAAGAATAATAAAAGTCCTGCAAGAGAAAAAAAACGTGCGTTATCCAACACAGCTGCTGACTGTCAGTACTGGATACTTCAACGTCAGTTTAATCATCAGTTTCGGTACAGACAGAACAGAAAAGGTCAGACACTGATTCGTCTGCTCTGTTTGTGTTTGACCTCAGTCTGAGACACAGTACCCTGACCGTGACAGGCGACAGGACATGTCTCCGCTATCATCTGTGCTACTGCTGGACTGAAAACAACCTTCTTGTGCTCGTGGTAATAACCCAGTTCTCAGGTTAATGGAATGAGTTCAATATATCATCCGATCTTAGACGCATTAATCAGTGATTGTTAGTTGTCACCTTGGCTGACTCCGACAGATCCTGACGGTTCTGTGGTCAGCCTATTAACCAGATGGTGACAGAGTGTGTGGTTTTGTTGTGTGATGTAGCTCCTCTGCCGTTAGGTCTCTGTTAGCTAGACCGCTTTCACAAGACTCCAATTGTTCGGTTTTTGGATCCGATCCTCCACAGCAGAGCAGCGGCGTCTTTACTTCCACTTTTAGCACACACACACACTGAGCTGTATGTAGTCACTACACAACACGAGACAGTGTTGTTGACATCAGAAGGACACTTGTTTCCATCACAGTGAGATTTACGGCGGCATTATCACGTATTAAAAGATGTGTCACGCTCCTGCTGACAGTAATTAATTGTAGCCTGGGGGTGACAGTAATGTTCACTCTGCCGATCCAGCTGTGATGAACATTAAGATCTACTGCTGGTCCAGCAGAGGGCAGTGAGGCTGATTTCACCCTGTAAAGCCTCAAGTAATTATAACCTTTCGACAGAATTGCAATATGATACAACTTGCATGAATGATTTTATTTTTTTTTCTGTTAATATCATGTGTGATACATCAGGTGTTTATGGCCATTTATTTACGGTAAATGGTAAAGTGACGCAGATTCGCACACTGATGGCGCAGCATCAGGAGCAGTTAGCGGTTCAGTGTCTTGCTCAAGGACACTTTGACCTGTTCTCTGGAGGAGCCAGGGATTGAACCAGGAACCTTCCAATTACTAAACGACCTGAGCCTCGCTGCCCCGGTCAATTAATACCAATCAGGGTTTTTTTCCCCATTTCATTTATATATATATATTTTTATTGTGTATTCGCATTCACTCTATTTATCTGGTTATATTACATGCATATTATACACGTACGTATATACTACCCCTCTTTGCTCAGGAATATGACAAACATTTGGTTGAAATCTGCTTTTTTGGACAAATATCACACTAAAACACATTAATGTGGACAGGCCTTGGGTATTGTACAGATTTTCTACCTATTCTTTACTCTCCTCTACTAATAGTATCTGCATACAGCTTTCAAAATGTGATCTACAGCTCTTGATTCTTCGTTGGGTCAGTTGTGTTTAAAGTATGTTCCTACTCTATTCAAAGAAGAATCAGATTCTACTTGTCTCCACTTTTTCCTTTGTACTTTTTACTTTACTGCTGACTAACTGTTACAGATTATAAAACTGTGTAAATACCCATAATTCCAGTCAAAATATCTTAAATTAAATCATCGATTAAAAACGTAGTCATACGTTGTTTGTAATTGATTAGATAACAAAAACTTAAAATGCACATCAGTGATGATTTAGGGATTTACAGCAATATCCGATGATAATACAACAGAGTGAGAGACTCGATACTTTGTAATTAAATCCAGCAAATGCTCATCTAAAAATATTTGTAATATTGATATTCGTTTTTCATTTTGAGTCATTTTAACCTGACCATAAATGTTTTCAGAATAAGGGGCCTGCATTACAGGGATAATCCACTAGGGGGCAGGTAACGTGCGTCAGGTTGTAGACTACAGTTGTATCAGGTAAGGACTGAGACCTCACCTGACACTGAGAGGTTTCAGGTAAGAGATGATGAAATGGTTTTGTAGGGTCAAACTGAGGCGATCAGCTGATCAGTGTGAGTCATGGCATCCGCTGTAACCATGACAACCCCACAGAGCGATCTGATTGGATCACAACTCTGAAGCGAGAGGAAGGTTCAGATAAACAGACAGACTGTTGTTAGAGGTTTGGTTTCTATTTCAAGACTCAGTCACAAGTTTGTCACAGTGATAACACACACACTCACACACACACACAGTGAAAACAAAAACACAGTGTTCTTTATTGTCATATTGCTGCTGAAGCATGAAGGAGTTCTCACAGTGAAGGACAAATATCAAAGGAATTCTTCTCTGGTAGTGATGAAGCCGGATCTACTACTCATCACTTTTATTCATGTCTCCCGGAAAGTGGGTCAATGTGACACATTCTCAGAAATACCTTCTTACCAGAGTGAATCTGTCTGAGTGGGTCAGACATGAGAACCAAGGTCGTTCTAGCAGCGATAACGGTTTTGGGGAACAGGGACTGAACACGGGATCTCTGAGGTCCTGAACTCAGACCTCATTTACACTGAAACCCTGCATGGTTCTGTGTGGATTAGACAGTTACCTGATAACAAAAAAGCGGATTGTTCAAACTACCTCCGGAGGAGGTTCGAGAGTCCTCCTATCCAGAAGTTGAATCCAGATGTTGAAAAGGTGTAAATGTCACGTGTCTCTTCAGGAGACACGTGACATTTACCAGAGCTGCCCCCCTACATGAATCAGGAGAGAGGCCCCCGATTCGACTTGGATCTTTTGTTTTTTTTAACCTGCAGAACCTCGTTGTAAACAGAGCAGCGCAGTACGACACTTCACAGACCAAGTCTAGTCTCAAAATAACAACAGAGCAGCGCTGGAAACAGAGTCAACCAAAATATACCAGCCTGTGAAAATCTGGGGCTTGAACAGAGACATTAAAAAGTCAGTCTTAAATGTAAATTATATTTCTCATATCGGAAGCAATCAATAAATATGTTGAGTGTTTATAAAAAACAAATATATCTATAGATTAAAAAATGACATGAATCACAGGCACAAGACAAATTGAAATAATGTAGTAGAATAACTGAACCGATAGAGATCAGAAGTTCTTCTTCTTTTGGTGTTTCTGTCAGTGACCAAACGGCTTCAGGGGGATCCCCACCTCCCTCTGGACTGGAGGAGGACGACTGATTCACATGTAGACCAGAAAAAAAAATATTTATGATGTTACCGACAGAGACTCAGAGATGTGACTGAGCATAAATGAAAGAGTCTTAAAGCTCATCTGGCTTTTATGTGGATATAAAACACTTGCAGAAAGAGTTTTGAAGAGCTGCAGCTCTTGTTCCTAGGTCGCTGTGGACAAAAGACGTCTGATAGAAATGGTGAATACAACCTGAGCTCTCTCTTCTCTGTGTTCAGATCTGTCTCGTAACCGTCTGTCAGAGCTTCCTCTGGAGGTTTGTCTGTTTGTTTCTCTGGAGAGTCTGAACCTTTACCAGAACTGTCTGAGGTCTCTGCCAGACAGTCTGCTCAACCTGCAGGCCCTCACCTACCTGAACCTCAGGTAACACACACATACACACACATTTTCTCTCATCCTCAGATCACATGTTTAGACCCGGTCCAACACTGACTGTCTCCCGCTAACAGGTGCTGCGATATGTCTTTTACCTCTACTGTCGTCAAGAAACTATTAAAACACATCAGTGATCCACACTGTTGCACGGGGTCAAATGTTCCCTCATCAACATGAACACACACACTGGGGTGTATTTAGACTCAGTCACACACACACACACACTGTCCCGCCGCCACAAATACTCAACGACAGTATCAGATGTGGATTAATCCGCCGCTGAAAATAGTCCCGACAAGTGCACCGTTTCCTCCTGTTTTTTTTAATAAAAACTGCAGTGAGCAGCTGTTTTAGGAAAATTACTGAGACTTTTTACAACATGAAACTATAAATTTGTGAGGTGCCTTTCAAGATCTATGCTGGTCTGAGGCTAAACCTGAGATTTGTTGACAATGAGGAAAATCTAGAAAAACACCAGACTGATCCTTTAAATTACAAGGCACTAAAGTCATTTAACATTTGATTTCAGTCCTTATATCTGAAAGAAAGAAAAACTGACACTGCCTGTATCTCTGTCTCCATCAGTCGAAACCAGCTGTCTGTCCTCCCCGTGGTTGTCTGCAGTCTTCCTCTGAAGGTTTTGATCGCCTGCAACAACAAACTTGTTTCTCTGCCAGAAGAACTGGGACAGCTGAGACACCTCACTGAACTGGTTTGTCTCACTATATTTATGAATATGGGTTGGGGGTGATATACACCATGAGATGATATCATTTCTGTACCGTCACAGATTCTGTTTCTGTTTGACCCTCAGGTTGGGAACCAATTCAATTCAATTCAGTTTTATTTATATAGCAGGAGGAAAGAGAACATAGCACAGGACAGGCTCCACATAAAGCTGTATAATAATTATAAGACTAATAATAAAACTAATAATTATTACCATAGGGCTAATGAGAATCATAATAATCGTAGCAGTTGGTGTTGAGCAGGATCATGGGGGCAGTAGGGGGTTTGCAGTCACAGATCCGGACTCTGCAGCACCAGGGTCAGATACACCAGAAGAAAGCGACAGGAGGAGAGAGGAGAGAGACGAGGAAGCATAAAACTACGGGAGAGAGAAGAAGACAAGTTAGTAACGAGCATTGATGCCATATAAATGCGTACAGATGGAGAGGAAGAGGAGGAGAGAGGAGCTTGGTGCATCATGGGAAGTCACCCAGCAGTCTATGCCTATAGCAGCAGAACTAAGGGATGGTTCAGGGCTCACCTGAGCCAGTCCTGACTATAAGCTTCATCAAATAGGAAGGTTTTAAGCCTGCTCTTAACCGTGGAGAGGGTGTCTGCCTCCTGGACCCAAACTGGAAGATGGTTCCACAGTAGAGGAGCCTGGAAACTGAAGGCTCTGCCTCCCAGTCTACTTGTGGAGACTCTAGGAACCACAAGTAAGCCTTCCGTGTTCTACTGGAGTACTAGGGTACTATGAGGTCCCTAAGATGGGATGGTTCCTGACCATTGAGGGCTTTGTAGGTGAGGAGGAGGATTTTAAATTCTACTCTGGATTTTACAGGGAGCCGATGCAGAGAAGCAAACACGGGAGAAATGTGATCTCTTTTCCTAGTTCCTGTCAGTACTGGCGCTGCAGCATTCTGGATCAGCTGGAGAGTATTTAGAGACTTGTTGGGACAACCTGATAATAAGGAGTTGCAATAATCCAGCCTAGAAGTAACAGAAGCATGGACTAGTTCTTCTTCATCTTTTTCAGAAAGGATGTGTCGGAGTTTTGCAATGTTACGTAGGTGAAAAGAGCCAGAGCTTGAAGTTTGTTCTATGTGGGGGTTAATGGACATGTCCTGATCAGAGAGAACTCCGAGATTTTCTAACGGTGGTGCTGCAGGCCAGGGCAGTGCCATCTAGTGTGTTGAGGGCCAAGTACAATAACTTCAGTTTTGTCTGAGTGAACCAGTGGTTTATACAGAGCTATCTTCAATACAGACCGGCTGACGCTGGATTTTTGAGGCTGCTATTGATATTTAAATGTTAAAACGTCTGCTAGTGATATACGAGATACAGATACAGATCCTTAGATTTGTTGTGCTTCTTTGTTTTGGGGTTTTCTCTAGTGACCCAGATACATACTGAGCATAACACTGAACAGTGTAAAAATCATCCTGTCAGTTCTCTGTGGTGATAGAGACTTTTTCTCAATGAGCTCAAACAGAGTTTCTACTGACATAAACACTGATTCTGACATATCTGTAATGAGCATCTCACCCTGGCAGATTTACCTCTAGTTGAACTGGACCACTGTGGGTAATGCTGCAAATCACTGAACACGTTTGATTAACGGTAGTTTTGATTTGAGTGTTTAATTCAACAGATTAATCAAAAATAAACATTTCTGTCAGGTTATTTTTTCCGAAGATAGTTTCCTCATAGATTTTCTAGAAAATGTACCATATCAGCCTTTATACCGATACATACATACAAGATCACAGAGGTTTTTATCCATACAACAACACACACTCAGTGCCCAGTATATAAGGAACAGCATAACTCAGACTGAGTCAGTCTAACCCACAGTCCTATAATAAAACCTCCTTCATGAAGGTTCTTTTGTTCAGTTTTTTGTTATGGCATTACAGAGAGGCGTTGCTGTGATTGAGATGGACAAATAATAGAAACACACAATACAAACTGCATCCTCCAGGTGAGTCAACACCTGTGTAACAAGTCCCTTTGAAACCAGCTAACCAACGGCTTGGCCCCGTGATGAGTGTCCTCCTGTCAGCATGGCGTCTTGTTGAGAAGGAATCTAACGCCACGTGTAAATGGCATCTTAATGTCCCATCCTCTCATCCAGTCTGGAGTACTAACGGTGTCCGTACTTGTGCCAACATCTGTAATGACAACGGGCTCCACAACTCAAACGATTTGAGACTGTCTCACAGTTTAGCGAGCCCACCCCTTTTTCTGTATCTCCAGCTGCGATCGACCATGACAGCATACAGAGGGCCACGGATCAGTCCACTCTTACCACCCAGCCCCAGGCCGCCATCTTGGGCAACAAAGGTTCAAAAAAGTGGTTTGTTTTCTGAACTATAGTCGCTCTTCTGGATTACTCCCTATAAAGCTCTCCCCATTATACATGTATGGGCTAAGGAGCCACACTGGAGAGGATTCACTTGACCGGTATGGGATTTGCTCTTCGACTGTCATTGCTTCTAAAACCCCAGATCACCAGCAGATTCGTTTCAGCTACATCCACAGGACTTTCCTCACTCCGAGGAAGGGCTCTCTCATCTTATCATCTCCAAACTGCACCTTGTGCCCAGAGGGACTCACTGGCTCTTACATGCGCATGAATTGGGAATGCAAGGATGTGAGGTTTGTGCTATTGTATCTGATGCTCTGGCTGCAACTGTGCCCTGCTCTCCCTCTGTGCCACTCTTACATGATAGCTCCTCATTAAAAGTAACACGTCTGAATGGACGTGTTCTCCTAACAGGCATCACTGCTGCCACAGAGATGCTGGCTTTACGTTGGAAACCTCCACGTACAGTTATTAAGGCTCGACGGATGAACACATACATTGGTATAATCGGCCTGGAGCTATCGGCTGCGAGGGTGCACGGTGATGGAGCTGGTCCCGCTTCAGCATGGCAAGACATGGCAGACAGAATCAAGGAGTTGCTGTAATCACCATATCGATTGCTAAATTTTAGTTCCTTGTGTCCTGCAAATATTACATGAAGATCTGTTGGGAGGGGGGGGGTTACCTCAAAGTTTCATGTTATATTGATGGTGGTGTTCTTGGGTTTATGATGTATGTATCTGCAGCAAAAGAACAATTAAAAAAGGTGATCACAAAAAACATCACACCTGTGTAAAACAGTGGGAACCCAAACGTGGCAGAGGATTAGACCAATGCAGTTTGACTTGTGTTGTTCCTAATAAACTGGACACCGAGAGTACAATTTACAAAATCTTTTATCCATGTATATTTATTGTTATATCTCAACATCGATATTTATGATGATATTATACTGGAAAATCTGTTTAGAAACTGTTAATAGATAAAATAACCAGACAGAAACGTCAATAAATCAAAGTGCATCGTCACATTGATGCTTAAATCATATAAGTATCAAATATTAATGTAAATAAGTTCTTATGATTAATTTCCACCACTGACCACAGTCGACTGTTACAGTCACATTTAAGGGTGAGGTCATTTAATTTCAACAGTGCAGTAAAATCTCTGAAGGTGAACAAATTTATATCATCTCATAGTGTATCACGTATCTGCTAATCCTTATCAGTTATTGATGAGTGTTTTTGATTACCGGTTATTGATGGTTGCGTGGACTGCCCCTTGCAGGATGTAAGTTGTAATGAGATCCAGACTTTACCGCCTCAAGTGGGTCAGCTGGAGGCTCTACGAGACCTGAACATCAGGAGGAACCACCTCGTCAGATTGCCCCCAGGTAAACGCACAGTAACGCACGCACCAGGGAAGAGAGTGTCTGTGAAACCACCTTAAACTTTTCATGTTAAGGTGGACGGTCAGTGAAATTTCCGATTAACTGACACAGAACAGTGGATTACTGTTGTAATCGCATCCGTCTTTATCCGTGTTCATATTCAGAGTTGGCAGAGCTCCCTCTGGTGCGTCTGGATTTCTCCTGTAATAAAGTCACCTCCATCCCCGTCTGTTACCGACGACTCGTGCAGCTACAGACCATCGTCCTCGACAACAACCCTCTGCAGACCCCACCTGCACAGGTACGCCAGCAGCGACGTCATGGATCATGTGAAGCTGGAGGCTGCGGTCGCTTGGACTCAGCTGAATTTTCTGTTAATCACAGAGCCGTGTTTTCGCTTTCTGATTCTCTGCGTAGATCTGTATTAAGGGGAAGGTCCACATATTTAAATATCTGAACCTGGAGGCCAGTAAGACGACTCCTGACCTCCCAGACTACGACAGACGACCCCTGACCTTCAGCTCCTGGTCTGAACTCATCACACACTCAGACACAAACATCCTGCTGCTCTCTCTACATGTTCGCATTAGTATCAGGCGTCTGTCATCATCAGTTACTGGTTAAGTAAGAAGTTAATTGATTAGGCACATGATAGCAATTAAATTTACAACAATTGTGATAGTTAATTAATTACTTGATGATAAATTATTTGCTGTTTTACATCATTGTAAAGTGAATCTTTAACCATTAACCATGACCCAAAAAACTCCTCTGCACATTCCTGTTTGCTTTTACACCTCATCTGAAGAACCAAGACAATAAGTTAAATTAATCTGATAACATTCATAAAAGTAACAGTAGGTTTTTCCATTTTTTTTATTTTTTTTTTTTTTTACCAGTTGTACAGTCAGTGAACATCACAGTACATGTCAGGCCCACTCAGGTGTGTCTGCTGTGTGATCGAATATGTGCACAAGTCGAATCAGAGATGCTGAGCGAACTTCTCCCTGGTAGTTCCCGGGTCATCAGACAGTCAAAGCCCTAACACCCTGGAAAAGCACCTGCAGTGGAACTGGTAGCTCTTCACTGCTTAACTACTGATTCTTGAACAAAATGTAGAATCAAATGTCCACATGTGGGGAAAAAAACCACCTGACCAGAGCTCTCACGGCCTGGAACCTACATACACTAGGCCTCACGATAAAAGCCCCAGTCATGCTTTCGCTGGAAGGCTTTTATTGTGAGCACCTTACAGGAAGTGCTGCTGTGTCTTGGCTAAATTAAAATCACACACTCTTTCTGTGTGTGTCAGTGTTGATGAGCTGTACCCCGGTCGTCCATACGGAGCGTTGGATTCAGGCTTCAACAGCGTCGACAGCGGAGACAAGAGATGGTCGGGGAATGAGGTCAGACGCGCACACACACAAGCAGCGTGTCCCCTCTCTGCTTCCTGTCTGTATTCAACCTCACTTCCTGTCTGTATCCTCAGCCCACAGAGGAGTTGTCAGAGCTGCCACAGAGAGTGGCCGAGATCAGCAGAGACCAGAGACAGAGACCAGCGGGGGGAGGAGGACCACTGCTGGCAAATGGAACATGTGAGACTGTGTTTGTGTTCTCAGATCAGTTCAACGCTTTGAACCTGATGCTTATTCTGTACAGTGGTTGTGGTATCTGTGATGTCCCTCCAGAATAAAGCTCCAGAAATCCACTTACAAAGCAGAGGAAAAACAGGCTGCAGAACTCCATTCAGAATCCTCCTGTTTTTAAGTTTCCTTCAGTATCACAGTGACCCAGTGACAGTTGTCTGTACATCCATGGAACCACTGCAACAGGAGCTGATCACAGCTGATTCAGCAGCAACAGAGCTCAAGTTGCAGCTCAAAGCTAACTCACATGACTTGATGGAAACTTAGAGCGGGATTATCCCCCAAACAGAAGTAAAAGGAAGAAAAAAAAAGCCTTAAGAACTTTTCTTCTTGTACCATCAGTGAATTATTTGACATTACTGAGTAACACTGACACTCTGCTCTGTCCATTCATACCCTGATATTCACTGTGTGATGAAAACCTCAGGACTTTCAGACTAAAAATTAATCAACAATTTCAAACTGTCTGAACATGTTTTTTAATAAAAACTGTCCTAGAACTTTTATAATACTACTAACACGCATTTCTGAGGAGCCCAGCTTATTGTGAAAATCACAAAATATGGCATGAATGCTCAGACATTAAATAACTGCTACGTGTCTGTAAATAAAATGAACAAAGAGTTAGACAGAACAGCTGGAGTTCATTCCTGTGTGCTTCTTTTTTTCCAATGTATTTTGAATTATCATTCAGTACGTCACATTTATGGAGAGTCCAGACATACAACTTAAAACCACCGATCCTAACAGTACTGGTCTCCCCTTAATTCAGTTCCTGCCCAGGTGAGGTAGCTGTACCCCCAAATTTGTGTCCGTTTGACTGAAACCCGATCAGTTCAGCACTGATCGATTTGACTGACGCTCTTCTCCTGTCTCTGTCTCTCTGTTCATCAGATGTGGAGCTGGAGCAGATAGACTTCATAGACAGCTGTGTGGGGGAGGAGGAGGAGGAGGAGGGGAGGAGTCGGGGAGGAGGAGGCGGAGGAGGAGGAGGAGGAGGAGGCGGAGGAGGAGGGAACGGCACCAGCCTGAGCTCTCAGTTCATGGCTTACATCGAGAGACGCATCACCAGAGAGGTAGGAGCTCCACCCACCTGTCTGATCAAAGACGTGATGGAGGACACGCGTGTCAGCCGGCACATACGTAACCTGTGCTGATCTGAGGTCACCTCAGGTCACACAGTCCGGTTAGATTCTGAATGCTGCACTCTGATTGGCTCAGTGTGTGGCAGGTGTTTGTGAACAGCCAAGCAACACAGGACCTGACTGTTGATCAATAGAGTAGGTGGTTCTTGAACATGTTCAGAGTTCATGTTGATAGAGTGACGTGTGAGGATCACCAGGTCCCGGGTCTGGTTCAGGTACCACCTGTACAGACTTCAGCTCTAAACTGATCTCGGATCCAGGTCTTTCTGTTTTTCTTGGCTCCTCTCTCTGTACCACCATGAAGTAACCCTGAGTGACTTCCTTTCCGTGTCCAGGGTTCTCCAGTCAAAACCAACTCATCCAGGACAGAGGACACAAGGAGACAAAACAGGTACGCACACACGCACACACGCACCATTCATCTCGCTTCAGTTTTATTCATGTTTATCTGAATTCATGTCTGAGACATCAGACAATGAAAAACCTGTGTGTTCTCTCTACTTCCTGTCCGTCCACCTGTCTGTCTCAGGAGTGTGGTGGATGGTGTCACAGCGCCCTCTACCTCCCAAAACCAGGTAATACCTCCTCCTGTTGTCTGATATAATACCTCAGTGAAACAAGCTGCTTTGACTGTCTCTCCCTCTGTGTCTCCGTCTGTCTCTTTGCCCCCCCAGAGAGGAAGTGTCGGTCCAGGAGGGGTGGAGAGGGTGAGGAAGGAGGCTCAGCTCGCTGCTCTGAGGTACGACGAGGAGAGACAGAAGAACCGTTCTCTGCAAAGAGACAGCGTCACCAGTTACACCAAGGTACCACCAATTTAACCAGTTACACACCAGTACACTTTGGACCGGGGCTGGGACTGTCAAAATAAAAGTATCTGATCAGATAGTTCCTGATGTGAATCATCATTTGTCCAGTTTCAGACAAAGTTCTTGTTTGGCTGCTTTACATTTAACAGTTTACCAATTAGATTTCTCTTGTTTGATGAAAACCAAAATACATACGAGGAAAAAAAAAAAAATATATATCTCAAATATATAATACAGGTATTGTTAATGAAACTCTCCCTTTCCTGCTGTTGTTTCACAACAAAAGCCCCCCCAGGATATTATCTATTTGGGATAGAGTTTTCTCATTATCACAGCATATCGGCGATTTAATCAATAAAAACCTCTGTAATCAGAGATGGGGGAGTAATTTCTCTTCAGGACTAAAATCACTCATCAGCGTTTGTTTATTATTGATGATGCCACCAAATAAATCTAACCTTTCATCGCTATAGATGGACAAAGTCCCACATTAACAGTCACATGGGAACCCGTTTTAGTAGAGTTTAGCTTTTCTGATCAGTACGACGTGTTTTCATGATTTTCATAGAGGTGTCAGTTAAAGATGAAGCAACAGCACTGACTCTGACTGTAGCTGCTGTTGGTGTTTTTCAGCATAAAGCAGCTCAGAGTCCAACAAAGTCCAGTCCAGAGAGTGAGGTGAGAGTCTGTTTGTTACAATGTGTGTGTGTGTGTGTGTCACTGTGTGTTGTCACAGCTTCAAAACATTTTCTCTTCCTCCACATCTCCACATCCCACATACCATAAAGCAGAACTTCCACCGACTCTGATCCAGGACTTTCAGGCAGGCTTCTTAGCAGCGCTGCAGGCAGAGTGGAACAGAAATCAACATTCTTCCTGTCATGGATTTTATGAGCCGCCAGATGACAGTTGATGGCGATCCAGGACTGTGATACATAGTCTGACTGTCAGAAAGTGTCCACCTTGATGACACAGTGACAGACTGCGGCGTTATAGTTTCCAACCCTCCCCACAGTTATCAGACTCCGCAGGTCTGTCACATGGTGTCGACAGGTCATTGTGAAAATAATCGCTAAAGTGACCAAACCTTTTGAATCCGGGTTGATTTCTGACTTTTTCTTGTTTCTCTCATCTTAAAGGTTTTAAATTTGGCTTTAAATCAGGCGTTTTAGCTCCTCCCCCCTCTGTTTAGACCACACCCCTTCATCACCACAGCTGTTCGCCTACACACCACCTCTGTCTGTCTGTTAATGTGTGTCTATGATGTGTGTGTGTGTGTGTGTGTGTGTTCAGACTGTCTACCCCTCCAGACGCTCCACCCACACTGATGACTCCGCCCTCTTCATGGTAAGAGTTTGGCCCCGCCCCCAAAATTTCTACTAACTGGCCTACAAAATAAAAGCTTCTTCATCAGCCCATAACCAATGGTCACGAATCATTCAGATTTCCGTTTCATCAGGTGCCTCGGTAGCTCACCATGTACAGCGAGTACCACCCAGCGGCCTGGGTTTGAATCCGGCCCGGGCCCTTTGCTGCATGTCCACGGTCTTTAGGTTTACACTAAGTTCAGACCATTCTGGGTTAACATGTCCAGCTGGTGATGATCAGACTCGCGTCAGTCTGCTGCTGGACTGTTTTTTTTCCTCTCACATCTCTGCTGGAATGTGACTCACTGAGAGATTCAAAGGTTTGAATTTTTCCAAACGTTGGTCCAGCTGCTCTGATTAATTAATGCGATGTGATCGATAAGTCGCTGTCACCTGAGCGGAATCTGATCACTTTTCAGTCTCTATATAAGTGTGTGTGTGTGTGTGTGTGTGTGTGTGTGTGTGTGTGTGTGTGTGTGTGTGTGTGTGTGTGTGTGTGTGTGTGTGTTTGTGCGTGTGTGTGCGTGTGCGTGTGTTGTGTGATGCAACTGCTCTGGCCTTCTGTGGCTCATGTTGTCAAACCTTTCCCTAAACTGCTCCATAGCAGCAACATTGGACTCACTTTCAGCCTTGTGCTGCAGCACACAAACACAAAAAGGAGATTTTTACTAAACCGTGATTTGGTTTCTCAATGTTGGGCACTGAAAAAAGTATCGTGGTTTTGGTGTTGAAACTCAGGCTTCATGCCAGTATCAACACAGAAAAAAATGCCACCATTTGCTACAGCGCGGTTAAAACCGGAGACGCTGAGCCTGTTGGAAAAGGCCAGTAGTGACTGCTGGTACGTCGGGGACACTCTGGACTAAAGCTCAGCGATAAATACTCACGTTGATATGACTGACCTGACTGAAGCATCAGCCTGGTGATGTTACACAAATCTGAATGATTCTGGCTTTTCTGGTCTCATTTAACTGGACGGTTTTCCTCAGCATGTGGCGTCACAGTTTCCTCTATAACCTGACTCCACCTGGTTTATTTCACACTGAAGACTCAGCATGAACACACCTGTCTTCCTGTCAGTCATTTGTCATCAGCCTATCCCCTGTCATCCTGTCATCGTCGTCCTCCCTCACACAGTTACTGCTGTTCTGAAGAGATTTTTTTGTTCACTTCCTGTGCAGTTTTCCTCATGAAGCCGTGAGTGTGCAGCTTTCAAATATCCCTGTTGAGATATTAACAGGTGTATCGTGAAGCTCTGTTTTTTCACTTTTCTGCATGAACTGACAACCCTCTGTGGAATGTAAAGTTTTATGAGAGAAGTCATTCTGGTTTTAGGAGTACAGACCTGAACCAGTAAACACCTGGAACCAAAAAACCCTCAGGATGTGTGATATGTGAAACCTTTTATCACGATAAACCTGCCAACAGCCGTCTGTCTGTCCTTCAGTAATATTAACAGGAGACAACATACAGCATAATATCCCGCTCAAACAAGATCATTACTTGTGTGCACATCTTGTGGATCTTGCATGAACAAGGTCATTTGTGCAACACACAGATATGGAACCTACAAGTTATTATCTTGTTCAGATCAGATATTATCCTGTGTGTGTGACACAAGATAATAACAAGATTACAAACGGGATAAAACTCATGTGAAGACGATAATTATTCGTGTGTATGTTACTTACTATGTTGTTCAGACAGGATATCCTGTGCGCTGTCTGCAACACACTGAATTTCACTCTATTTCAAGTGAGAAATAGAAACAACAAAATTGGAATGAATGAAATGGAATCTAAATTTTCCTACTTAAGAAATATTCAACATTTCAAGGTCTCGTTTCAAACAGTTTATAATGGAAACAAATTGTAAAGTTGATTGATTCATTCTTTATTATTAACCCACTAATTAGATAAAAGCTGAATCTGCATTAACTCTTTCTTCCTCTTTCTCCTCCATTTTCAATCCTTTTATTTTTGTTTCTTCCTGCCATCAACTATGATTTTCTTCACCTTTGTTCTTTTTTGTTTTCCTCCGTTTCGTCACTTTCCCTTTAGTTTGTTCTTCCTTCTTTTTTTACCTCCATGCCCGACTCTCTCTGTCTCTGTCTGTCTGTCTAAACCGTCTCAGTGTGTTCTAGTGTTTGAGATCGACTTTAACACAAACACCATAAAGAGACGACCCGGGTTACACAGACAGGTGACTCATGCGAGGTTTCTGTCGACTGGTAAACAACCAGCAGCTGCTGATGTGTGTTTGCTTCGTCACCGTTGTCTCGTTGTGGATATCTGCGGATGTAAAGCAGCGATCTGATATCAGCGCTGTAAATGTGTGCACCTCACTGCGTAGACCCGATTGAATAGTTTTTATGTAAGATGACATGAGGTCAGAGACGCCGTGCGCATTAAAACTGACTGAACGACTGTCACTGACAGCTCCACCACTGAATTTTATAAACGTGGAAACTGTAATGACTTAAAAGACAATTAGATTTCATATTTTATTACAGATGATAAATCTCCACTTGATATGTTTCATATTTTAGAGGTCTGACTTCAAAATTTTCCCTAATCAATACCATCAGTTTATCAATTTGTTCACGCAATTTATTAATGAAGGTTTAAGGTTTTTGTTAAATTCGTTGCAGTTAGAAAATTGTCTTTGCTTAAACTTATGCATAAACAAACGGACAAGTCAGAAAAACACACTTAGTAAATAAAACCACATATTGATGAATTAGTTTGCTTGGTTTCTCCATGCAAACAAATGTTTCTATCGTATAAACTCTCACAGGGCTCAGTGGTCAAGTTTAGAAACAAAACGAAAGCGACTGAGCTTCGTCTGAAGCTTTTGATCTGTTTTTAGAACAAAGAGCCTCAAACACTCACTTTAGTTTCTCCTCTGATTTCCGTTTTTCATTTCTGTTGAAGTATAAACCTTCATCTTTTTATTTCTGCCACTTTCTATTTTTGCCTTTTTCCTTGTCTCCCTGTTGTCTGTCAGTCTGTGACTGGAGTGTCTGTAGACGGCTGTCGCTCTCATGCTTCTGATAGCGCCACCTACTGTCTGCTGCAGGTACTGCACCCTGCATGCTGCTGCTCATTTCATTTGGGTTTGACTTTGGAGGTTTTGAAAGAATCCGTCTCTTGTTGTTCTATATTTTTCTTCTCCTCATTAAATCTTATGTTAAGACTCAAACCAAAAGTGTGTTGGTGCATCTCGACACTTTGACTATTAGAATATCATCAGGATTATAGTTTCAATTTAAGGGATAAACTTCGGATTAAATTGTAAACTTCACGGTCAGAATAGAAGGAGAGAATATATTTTGAGTTTCAGTCCAAGACTCTGACCTGATCCAGCCGAGGGACTGACTGTCTGTCAGGTGTGTTCAGGTGTGTAACTGTCCTTTGTTTTGTCTCTGCAGGGAGAGGACAGAGCAGCTCTGTCTCCTACAGGTAAGAAAGCAGAAATATGACCCTGATTTTTACACTGTTCTTTTTTTTCTGACTGACTTTAGCTGATTTTGGTTTCACTTCCAGCCAATCAGTCGCCTTCCTACCCCAGCTCAGGGGGCGGGTCCTCCTGTCGGACAGCTAGTCTAAGACCAGAGAGCTTCCTGTTTCGCCTCGGCCAGAGAGAAGAGAAGAGGAAAGGTGAGAAACAGAAACATTAACTTTCTGGCATTTCTCTTCCCTGCCATTGAGCCAGATTGTTCTTTGGCAGTCTAAGGTGATACAGCCTTTATCTGTCAGCTGGTGGGTCAGAAATATTATTAACTAGTATGACTTCTGCTGCTGTTACCTCTTTGTCCTCCAGGTGACGCTGCTGCTGCTGCTGCTGCTGCTGCTGCTGCTGCTCCTCAGAACCAGGAGGGGGCTTCTGCTGCTCCTCCTCTGGTTGGAGAAGATGCTGAGCTGGTGGAGCAGCTCAGAAAGGTTCGTACTCGCCTCTGTGCCACTGGGACACACCTGTTCCACCTGCAGTCTGAATCAGCACAGGAACAACTACTGTGAAGACCTGGACTTGAAATAGTGTCACATGACCTCTTGTTTTAAGACATCCAGCCACTTGTACTGTTGACACCTGATCTGTTCCAGCAGGTTCTGACTGTTAAACATGTTTTCAGTTGTTTCCGGTTTTGTTGTTTCACTGAAACGGTCGTGTTTTTCTGTTCACCCTGATGAACATTAGCATTTGAAAGTTTAAAAAAAAAAAAAAATGTGGTACTGATATATGGGCCAATCATAGTTTTTTAACATAAACACATGACATGAACCAACATCTTTAAAAAAGAACAGTGAATAAAGAAGAGTGACCCAGATCTGAGGTGTTTAGGACATTTCTCTCTGGTGGACAAACCCTCAAACACTGTGCTGATTAAAAACAGGGAGACGCAGGAGGAGTTTCAGCCACACTGTTTGGTCATCCATCTCCCGAAAATGGGACAAAACACATGCACTTCTATTTTGATCATTTCAGATTAGGGCAGATTAGGATCTATAAAACATGAGAGAGTAGTGAAGAAAGTCCAAGGTGATGTCTTCAAATGTCTTGTTTTGTCCGACCAACAGGGATTCAGTTCACTGTCATGTAAGGCAGAGAAAAACAGCAAATTATCACAACTGAGAGGCTGGAACCGTGAAATATTTTTGGTTGAAAGTTGACTTGAAGATTAATTGATTACCTGAACATATCCTGTGTATCACTGACAGAGGACTGAAGCTGCTGCTGCTGCTGTACACAACATATAACATGTACAGTATGTTAATCTCTGTGTGTTGGTCCAGAACATCGAGGCTCGTCTCAAAGTGTCATTGCCGAGTGACCTGGGAGCAGCTCTGACAGATGGGGTGGTGCTGTGTCACCTGGCCAATCACGTGAGACCACGGTCCGTCCCCAGCATCCACGTCCCCTCCCCTGCTGTGGTGAGAACAGCTCTAATTAAACAGATTATTGTCACTAACGAAGACACTGGGGTCTCTGCTGCTGCTGTTGGTTATAATAATACTAAAAATAACGATGATGATGATGATGATGATAATAATACTGATGATGGTACCGTGAACGTACTGACCGGTTTCGCCATCTGTGTCCTGCAGCCTAAACTCACCATGGCCAAATGTCGACGAAATGTAGAGAACTTCCTGGAGGCGTGTCGCAGGATCGGAGTCCCCCAGGTAACGCGCGCTACAGTGACGGGTGTATGAACTAACTGAAATGAATGAATGAGGCTGAATCCACATGTCTGCCCTCTGGACTTTGGTTCAATTTCGGGTCAATTCGATGCCTAACTATGACTTTAGCTTTTGCAAGTCTGCAAGTGTGATGAAGTTTGGACATTTGGATTCAGTCTGAATGAATGAACGAATGAACCGTATTGAAACTAGTAGTTTGTCTTTTATAACCTGCCGAAGGAAGAAAATACAGGGAGTGGACATTGATGCCACAGTTTCACCGAATTCACAATAAAGCAGATACAGCGTTTTTTTTCTCAGTCTTCAGGTTATTTTTTTGAGCATTTGATTCCTCATTAGAAAGAAACAGTGGCGTGAGATGAGGAGATTAAAAGTAGAGAGAGAAGGGGGATAACTGATCTGCGTTTACATGGCCTCACCAAAGGCCATCAGTCGCTCCAGGATCTGTAAACCTTCAGAAACATAGTGTACTGGCTGTGACATCACTGTCTGCTCCTCATCTTTCTTCCTCTTACAGGAAACAAAAAGCGACTTCTCCTCAACTAACAACTTTCTTTCTTCTCTTTCATTTTCTCGCCTTTCATTAATCCTTTTTTATTCTCTCCATCTCATTCCTTTGTCTTCTCGTTTTTACTCCTCACCATGTCCATCTCACCCCAACACAAACACCCTCAGGACAGTCTTTGTTCAGTGGGGGAGATCTTGGAGGGGAAAGGGGGCGGAGTTTATGGGACGTTGGGCGTGTTGCTCTCAATGGCCCCGCCTTCAACTAGCCCCTCCCCTCGGGTCCAGTTTGCCGGCTTCGCCCTCTTCTACCTGTCCGTCATGTCCGTTTTATGTGCCATCTACGTACACCTGGCACCACACGTCTGAACCCAACCTGAGCACAAAACACCCAGATACCACACACATCCATATATACAATAATGTGTCCCAACAGACATCTGATGATTTTATTCCACAAATATCCTCTCCAAGAATATCTCAGCACACCAAAATAACTCCGTAACAAAATAAGATTCACAGCACAAAATTTAAAACAATAGTTCAATTTTTGGTCGTTAGCTAAGTTGCTTAGCACAAAAATTGGAGGCATGGGCAAACAGCTAGCCCTGCTCTGTGTATCATCCATCTGTTTTCTGCTGACGTTCTAGCCCAGACGTTCTTCTCTGTAGCCACATCCTACAGCTCTTTCTGTAGGACTCTGAGGCATTCCCAGGGCAGATGGTGTTATTTACTGTATATAATCCCTCCATCGTGTTCTGGGACTTGCTAAGAATACCTCCAGGGGATGCATCTACGAGACATTGTGATTAGATGCCCAAACCACCTCTACTGACTCCTTTCAATTTGAAGGATCAACAGTTCTACTCCAGTTTCTTTCCAGATGTCTGAGCCCCTCACCCTGACTGTAAGGGTGAGTCCAGCCATCCTGGGAAGGAAATGTGACCATTAGTATCTGCGATGGCATTCATTACCATAGGTGGTTGGAACACGGTCTAATATTTCTGCCACCTGTGCAGGTCGAGCTCAAGATGGCAGAAGGCTAACTAAGGTAGTCCACGTGTTCTTCTCCCCATCACAGTCCTTTTGACTTCTTTGGAGGATCAAAAGACTTTCCCAGACCAGATAGGATAGATAGTCCCTCTCGGTTATTCTGGCTCGCCTGGGGTCTACTGCCAGTTGGACTTGCCCCGAAAATCTCCACAGGGAGGCCAACGAATCCCCTGGCCAGATTGGAAATGTAACTTCTCTAGTGTTCCGGATCTACCCTTGGATATCCTTCCATTTGGATGTGCCTGCAAAAACCTCCATAGTGAGGTCTTCATGCAGCATCCTGAATGCTGCATGAAGAACTGCTGAACCACCAAGACTGCTGAACCACCACGACTGAAGGAGCAGCAATTCCCTTTGGACGTCAGAGTTCCTTACCCTGTAAGGGAACTTAACCTGGCTGCTTGTAACCGTGATCTTGTTCTTTGTCACTACCCAATGCTTGTGATCATAGGTGAGGGTTAAAATGTTATTCCGTGGGCCACGAGGTCCTCCCACCCAGTTGGATGCGTGGGAGAGACCTCCAGACTTTGGCCAATATAAGAATAAATCAATTAATCTGTAATCTCAGTCTTTCGATCACTACTCAGACTTTGTGACAGTAGGCTAGGGTTTGAACATGGAGCTCTGTATTCATGCTGAACTCCTTCTTCATCACAACAGTACGGCACCACCGATTCGCCTGTCAGTCTTAAGCTCAATGTTACTCTTACTCCTGAATACGATCCTGAGATATTTGGACTCCTTCACTTGGACAGCAACTCACAACTTGAGGGGAGTATTCCGCTGTTTTCCATCAGAGTACCATGGCCTCAGACTTGCAGAATCTCAACCCTGCTGTTTCTCACTCCTCTACAAACCATCCCAGTGCTCATGGGCGGCCATGGTCTGATGAAGTCAGCAGAACCACTTCACATGTAAAGAGCAGATCGCTGTTTCTAGAAAACTCCACTTAACAACACTTCTGAAGCTCGCTAATTGACATTATGTATCTTGTGTATTAACTACCCTTGTTCCAGACCTCTAATTCACCCTCTGAACTGTGCCTGACATTTCCAATTTATTCAGTGATTCCAGTAGGTCTGCAGTTGTGCTGCAGCTGTTTCCCTGACTGGGCAAACACAAGAGCTAGTCAGGGCTTTGGAGGTGAGATTAAGAATGGGGACATCATCTCCTTGTGCCAAAACCAGAAAAATGGCCAAGAAAATGGCCTCAATTGTTGATGAGATAGACACAGTTATATGGGTCACTGTATGGCAGGATCAGACTACAGGATAGTTTTCTCTTTCAAGATGGTCTATCTGCTTTGACTTGACTCAAAGCGATGGACCCCAACTAATGACATATACAGGAAAGATATGTCATTTGCTAACAGGTATAGCACAATCTTACCTGTACAGAGATGAAAACACAGGTGAAATGTCTCTTAGTTCTGGTTGAAGTTAGTCCAGTGAAAAATGCTCTAAACAAACACAGGTTTGTGATGTCGTCTTCTGGCATGTTGGATCCATGTTCAGAGCATGTTGCCATAACTAGGCCCTATAGTTGGGGTTCAGGCGAATTTTATCAAATCTCAATCCGATATTGAATTAACCAAATCCAAATCCTTTCAGTTTCCTTTTTGAGTGTAATGATGGTCAGCTTTTAATGTTTGTAGTTGTTTTGTACTGATGATAACAGTGATCGTTTATAAATCAAATCACTCGAGCTGTTAAATTCTATAATCCCTGCTGTCTAAACTGCAGAGGTGTGGACTTGATTTACGTGACGTGGACTCAGGCAGTGAGTCTGATGACTTTAGATGACTTGAAAAGAGAAGACTTTAGACTTGACAAAAGACTCAACTTTGAAAAAACATCATTTGACAACAACATCATTTGATGATTGACCTTTGACCTGAATGACCCCTCATCAATGACCAATCTTTTCAACCAAAATTTCCAAAATTCCTAATCAGTCATCCAGTCAGCAGCCAGTCCAGCAGCCAAGGGGCAGGCAGAAAAATAAAGTGTATAAGTAAAAAGCAGAAAGAAAAAAAAGTTTTTCAAGTCAAAACAACAAGTTTTTTTCAAAGTCTTTTCAATTTTTTATATATATATAAATAAACAGAGGTTATCTCAGGGCACTTTTTTTACAGAGCACAGGTCTAGACCAGACTCTATTATTATATTATACCAGGGACCCCCCCCCAGCCAGAGAGCAGCGCAAAGAAAAAAAAAAAAAAAATTTTTAACAGGGAAGAGAAACCCAGAAACAGAATGGGCCTGCTGGGGGGGCCTGCCGCCTGAGAGAGGGGAGAGGGAGAGAGAGAGAGAGAGATAGAGAGAGAGTGCTGTAATAATAACACTAATAAAAATGACAATATGACAATAATAATGATAATCTGACTAATATTATTAATAATAATAATTAATAATAATAATTAATATTAATTAATAATAACTGAAGCAGTGGGTTTTGAGCAGGATCATGGGGGCAGTAGGTGGTTTATATGCACAGATCCAGACTCTGCAGCACCAAGGGCAGAAATACCTGCAGAAAGCGACAGGAGGAGAGAGGAGAGAGACAAGAAATCACAAAACTATGAGAGAGAGAAGAAGCCAAGTTATTAACAAGCACTGATGGGATATGAATGCATACAGATGGAGAGGAAGAGGAGGAGAGAGGAGCTCGGTGCATCATGGGAAGTTCCCCGACAGTCTAGACCTATAGCACCAGAACTAGGGGATGGTTCAGGGCTCACCTGAGCCAGTCCTGACTATAAGCTTTATCAAATAGGAAGGTTTTAAGCCTCCTCTTAAACGTGGAGAGGGCGTCTGCCTCCTGGACCCAACGAAGGTGGAAGAAGGTTCCACAGTAGAGAAACCTGATAACTGAAGTCATTTTACAGGGCGCCAATGCAGAGAATCTAAAAGAAAAAATGTGATCTCTTTTCCTAGTTCCTGTTAGTACTCGTGCTGCAGCATTCTGGATCATCTGGAGAGTACTTAGAGACTTGTTGGGACAACCTGATAATAAGGAGTTGCAATAATCCAGCCTAGAAGTAACAGAAGCATGGACTAGTTTTTGAGACAGGATGTGCCTGAGTTTTGCAATGTTACGTAGGTGTAAAAAGGCAGAGCTTGAACTTTGTTATATGTGGGAGTTAATGGACATGTCCTGATCAGAGAAACTCAGAGATTTTCTAAGTGTGGTGCTGGAGGCCAGGGCAATGGCATCACCCATAAATTGCTGGTCATCCAGGTCTTTATGTCCTTAAGGCATGCTTGAAGTTTAGCTAACTAATTGGTTTCATCAGGCTTCATTGACACATAGAATTGGGTATCATCGGCATAACAATAGTAGTTTAAGGGGTTTTTCTTAATAATATTACTTAAAGGAAGCATATATAAGGTGAATAGAACTGGTCCAAGCACAAAACCTTGTGGAACTCCGTGTCTAACTTTTGAGCATATGGAGGATTTATCGTTAACGTGCAGAAACTGAAATCAATCTGATAAATAGGACCTAAACCAGCTTAGAGTGGTTCCTTTAATGCCAGTTAAATGTCCCAGTCCCAGTAATAGGATGTGATGGTCTATAGTGTCAAATGCAGCACTCAGATCTAACAAGAGAAGTACAGAGGAAAGTTCTTTGTCCGATGCAATTAGGAAATTATTTGCAGACTTTCACCAGTGCTGTTTCTTTGCTATGATGCACTTTAAATCCTGACTGAAATCCTCTAATAAACTATTATCATGTAAAAAGTCACACAACTGGTTGGCGACAGCTTTCTCAAGGATCTTAGAGAGAAAGGGAAGGTTAGATATGGGTCTATAGTTGGCTGAAAAATCTGGATCAAGAGTAGGCTTTTTAAGAAGAGGTTCAATTACAGCTGTTTTAAAGGACTGCGGTACATAGCCTGTTAATAAAGACATATTGATTATATCTAGTAAAGAGGTGCTAACTAAGGGTAAAACTTCCTTAAGCAGCCTAGCTGGGATGCGGTCAAAGAGACAGGTTGATGGTTTAGATGAAGACATGGACCTGGGAATGGTTGGTCTTGACTTACGACCTGTTAAACTTAACTTTGGACTTGGACTTGACTTGGGATTTGGTGTTTACTTGGCCTTGACCTGGGGCATGTCGGTCTTGTCTTTGCCTTGATTAAGGACTTGCTGGTCTTGACCTGGCCTTGAGTTGGGACCTTTAGGTCTGGACTCAGGACTCAATAGTCAAGAACAAGCCAAAACAGTTGCTTTTCCACTTCTCTGCTCTTTTAAGCCATAGAGAATCACACGATCCCTCAGGTGCAGTTAAAACTTGACAATCCCCCAAAATTGGAGGTTTACCTTGAAGCTTGTTCCCTGTCTGCTGAAGCTCCGCCCCCGGTGCCTTATGTTTGGCTGCCTGTCAGAGTGTGTGGAGCAGTTGGCCCTTTTTATTATGGGAAGAAGTGTAGAAACTTAAGTGTAGGAACCTTTCAGTGTTGGCAGGGCAGGGACTGTCCTAGCCCTTCATTCCACTGTAGGAACTTGCTTCATTCTTGCTGAAAGAGAAAACCACATGGGTTTGGAACTGGAAGAAAAATATCAAAAACTTGAATGTTGTCCTGAGGTGGCACTTGTTTTATAAGAGATGAAAAGTGAGGATGATGATGATGGTGATGTGTTGGAGTGTTTTTAACGGACTGTGTGACTGTGCTGATGTTGGTGAATGCTTTTTCCTCTGAACCCCATTAATAAAATTAAATAAAGCATTGTGACTCATCTGTGTTTCTTTAACACTCGACCTTAAAGGAAAGTTGTTTTTGTTTTTGTAGTTTTGTCCATCAGTAACTATAACAATGTACTTAGATGATCAAACAGGGTTAGTCCTGATCATATAACCTCCCATCTCTGACCACTTAGAGCTAACTTAAACTAACTTTAACCATTCAGCCAAAACAGTTGATTTTAACTTCAAACTTTGATGTGAGTCAGCACATTTCGAGTCTTTGTCAGTCTCGCTTTTTACAACTGGTCACCTGATAAGAAATGGTCCAACATTTTGACTATCACTTTGTTTGCTGATGAAGACCATGAGATGGTATTGAAAAGTCCGGAAAAAGCTAATATTGATTTTATTGATTTTTGTTTGTTTGTTTGTTTGTTTGTTTAACCCAGACTGAACTTTATCTGTTCCTCATCTTTTCTTTCCTCCATCAGTTCTCATTATTTCGTTATTTTTAAGTGGATCATGCCGGTCCTTGTTTATCCTTTCTGTTGCCATGGTTACAGTTATTTTATCCGTTAATTTAATTTACCATCCGTTGACCCCCATCTCTGTTGTGTTTTCTTTTTGCCCCCCCTCCCCTTCGTCTTCTTCTGTGGTGTCTGTCTCTGTAGAGTCAGTTGTGTCTTCCTCTTCACATCCTGGAAGAGCGAGGGCTCCCCCAAGTGGCCGGGACCGTCAGCACTCTGCTTGATCTGGCCCCACCCCGACACCCTGTCACCATGACGACTACCACAACATCATCATCAACCACACCTGGACCCTCCGTCACCATGTAGACAACACTAACACCACCACCACCACCACCACCACCACCATCATCATCATCATCATCATCACCACACGTGCTCAGTCAGCCTCAGGAAACCTACAGCCAGACGAGTTTTAGATAAAAACCTCCAGAACAGCAGGTTGGCATCTGATGGAGACATTAACAGAGCTGAACTACAAAAACGCATTGACACTAGCTCAGGTTTTATATCCGAATTATCAAACTTTTAGTAAAATTAAAGTTTCAGAGACATGACAGATTGTTTAGATGATGGGACAGATGAGCTGGAATCCACAACAAACAGTGGAAAAATTTTCTCAAACACGTCAGTGACACCACAAAGAACAAAGGACGGCAGCTGTAGCATAAAGAAAAGTGAGAACATTTAAATGTGTTCTTAAATACATGGTAGCTGTTGTGGACAGTAAGAAGTGTCAAACTTGTGCTCTTCCTCCAGGAAACCAAATTTGTGCACGTATTTATTAAATGTTCTCACTTTTCTGTATCAAACACCTTCCCTCCTTTTTTCTATGATCTTTGTTCTTTTTCTTTCTTTTTTTTATTATGTGTATGCCGCAGAGTTCAGGAAAGAGTTATCAAAAATATTTAAATTTTTTACAAGAAGAGAAAAGAGAAAAGTGTTTTGTTTTTTGGTTTGTTTTTTTTGTTTGTTTGTGGGGCTTTTTTTGTGTTTTTTTTTTTTTTTTTTTTTTTTTTAAAACATACCAAGATATAACTGAAACAATTGATTAATGCTACCTGGGTCTAGCTGGTTTTTTATCACTTACTTACTGGTGATATTAGACCCTTTTTTTTACACGTTGTGATTGGCTAAGCTGCCAGTCAGTTTAAACACTGTTGCAGATGAACGTGGAAGTTGATGGCTTCCTTTTTTTTTCTGCAGACGTGATCTGACGTTATTGACCATTTAATGTTATTAACTTATATATTTATGATTCCATAAGAGAGTGAATCCAGGGGATAATATGGTAAAGCAAGATAAAGTGTTTCCAACATGCCCCTAAGGCATTAAGACACCAAACTAAAAACCTATAACTTAAAAACCTAAAGTTAAATATCATCCATGCATGAAACTATATCACTAATAAACTGTCCATAAATAAACCCTGATCAAGTGAGTTTGCACATAAAGCTAATGTAACCAATTGCTAATTATAGCTAATATAGATATACAGTTGTTAGTTTAAAAAGGACACTAATGTAGCTCGCTAACAATAGCCAACACTGTTTTAGTTGGTTTGGAACTGACGCTAATTAACATTTATCTATTGTTAGAGGTGATTACGGCAGTGAGAACAAATGTAAATGTTGTTGGTGTAACTAACTTTAGTTGAAAGCGTTAGCAAACATCAATATGCTCACTAGCTCACTGCTAACATTAGTTAATACCGATAAAGAGGGTTTAGAGACTACACCAACATTGCTAAATCCTAACAATAGTCAAAATAAAACAAAAGTTGTTTTGAAAATGCTCACTGCTAATGTAAGCTAACATTATGAGTCCATTCGTTTAAAGATTAAGCTAAAACAGCTAGTTGTAAACATGGCTAACAATAATTTACTTGTTTGGAATTTGAAGCTAATGTACCTGATGGCAGAGGGTAGTTTACATAGACAAAGCTGGTAACTGCTAAAAATAACCAACTAAGATGTACAAACATTTTGGTTTGAAAATGCTCACTGCTCATGTTAGCTAACATTAAGAAGCAAGTTAGTTTGTAATTTAAGTTTACACCTCAGCTGTAAACATTAGCTAACATTAATCTGACATTCTCTGGATATGAGGTTAATGTAGCTTCATGCTAATGTTAGTTAATATGGATAAAGCTGGTTTAGATATGGCGCCAACGCTGCCAATTAAAGGTAAAGATAGTGAACAGCTGTACAGTAGTTGGCTGAAAGTGCTAGTTTTAGCTAACAATAAAGTTGACCATAAAGTTAGCCGTTAGCTAACATTAAACTACTTCCGAGAGGTTTGAAGCTCATGTAGCCCACTGCTAACGTTAGCTAACATGTTTGCGTAATCAGGTGAATCTCCAGCTCTGTTTTTAGTCTCCATCAGATCCGAACTTTGACAGTTTCTTTTTTAACATGCAAAGAGGCAGAATTTGGTTCTTTTCTCTGTTGTTCTGGATCGAGGTTGATTTGATGGAGGTTCAACCCTGAGCTCTGACTCGGAGGCTCGTCAGTGTCTTTAGACCCACAACGGACGAACGCCTTTGATTGTTTTTACTTTGCACCCTGTCGTTAATATTTTTACTGTTTTTATATTTTTACCTTTCTGAGCTCTGGTGGAGGTTTGTAGTTTCAGTCTGAACAGATGTTAGCAGCTGTCTGAGACTCTTGTCACCTCCTGATTGATCCTCCACGTGTGATCAGGACCTTCGTCACATCTAACTGCTCTCAATAACGCACATATTCATAAACTTTATTAGACTTTCCGGCAGGTCAGATAGTACACTAAATGGCCAGAAGTTTGTGGACAATCCTGTCCATTTACGTTTTAATAATAATAATAATACATTTTATTTATGTGGCACTTTTCAAAACAGATGTTACAAAGTTTTTTGCAAGCTAATATAAGTAAGATAAATGAAGCAAAAGTAAATGGAATAACTATTAACAGCAGCGCAAGACCAAGAACAAATAGAAAATTAAAATATTAAAAGGTGATGAAAAACAAATATGTATATACATAAATGTGTATAAATAAATATGTGCTGCTTCTTCTTGTTGTTTTCACGCCTGATAAATGCAAAGACAGGATAAAAAGTGGTGTAACAACCTATCAAATATTCAAATCAAAAGCAAAAAGCCTTAAAACTACCGAACCCTCCTCTGAATTATACATGTGCTTCAGTTTATTCATCGTGACAGAAGCTGCAGCCCGTTGCAGGACTCAGTGTCTCTGAGCTGCAGACATGTAGGATCTACTCTGAACCAGCCTACCAGACTCTGCAGCTCTCTGCAGATATTTAACAGACTTTTGAATTTGATAAATAGTTTTTTTTTTCTGAAGTTTGTGAGTAAAAGTGAAGGATTTTTACTTTAGTCTTTCTCTTGAATCCAAAATTTTACCTTTAAGAGGTTTGATAACTGCAGGCTCTGACTTTCAGAATAGAAAAGGGGAATGTTATTAGTTATTAATAAACCCACTGAGTGAAAGAAAGGGTTAATAATCAGTGTCAGGAAAATAGAAAACTGAAACACGTCCTCGCCTGTGAGGATAATGTTGAGGTCGGGAGAGGGTTTTTTTTTTTATTTTGTTTTTTCTTAGATAAAACTTGTAATTTAACAAAGATCAATTGTGCAATGACAGCACATGAGATATTACACTATTTTTTATTATTTTTCTGTTCTATTTCAGGTATAAGCTTAGTTGTTGTTACTTAAAACCACTTTAGTTTTTACAGAAAAATACTTTCCTGTTTTTATCGTTAAGGCCACGTGAATATTCCAGAAACCTTTGCTAAAAATTTCCCTGAACTCTGCGCTCGCTTTATAAATGGTCCTGATGTGATTGGACGAGGTTGATCAGGTGGTAACGACGTCTCTTCACATTCTCCTCCTCATGTTTGTGTTGCATGCTGGGACATTTTTCATGTTGACCAGGTGACCTGGATCCTCCCGACCTGACACTAAAACACTGTGAACTGTGAGGATGAGTCCCGCGGTCACACTCTGACTCTTTATCAGATGTATGTGTACAAATATATTCTGTAAATATACACATACATACATACACATATATGTGTGTATAGACATATGTATATGAAGCTGAAACGTGTGTTGCCATGACAACACACGGAGCACCATGGACGCTCAGACAGACAGTCTGTCAAAGGACGAGAGAAGTTTTTTAAAAGTTAATGAGTAAGTGAGCAGCGGTGTTTTCTCTGTCCTGTCTGGTTCAAAGTTTCACCTGTGACCACACCCCCAGTGATGTCACAGCGTCCCGTAGTACACCTGTGCAACACAGCAGCCGGGTGAGAAGTTAAACCACTGGAGGTCAGCAGAGACAGGATTTCAGGAGATGTTAAGATACTCAAGTTCACTGCTCTGCTGACAGGTCAATGCTGATTTTAAAGGAGTAATCCACCCAAAAACCGTGGCGTCGCTGTCTCCTCCTGTCGCGACAGTGGAGTTTATCATCTGGCAGCTTTAGGAGAAAAGGCCGGTTCTTTGAAGTCACGTGATGAATGACCCACAAACATCACCTGTTCCCACCAGCAGCTGCTGATCATGCCCATGCGTCACATGTTGAGTTTACAGTTTGTTCTGATAAAAACAAAAGCAGAAGCTTTAAAACTTTAGAAAACAATCATGTTAGAAAATGAATCCTGCTGTTAATCTCTTCTGGATCATGTTTGCAGACATTTTCTGGTTTAGGGCTCTTGATACTTTTTTCCCCCTCATATCTTTTATTTTTGTTTGTTTTTTGATAACTTCTCTAAAAAGTTGTATGTTTTCAAGTTTTCTCAAAATTCAGATGTGTGTTCGGATAGAAGTGGCCTGTCATTCTGACGGACTTACTGAAAATATCTGAACCTATAGTTGATCCATATCTAATCTACCAATAACGTCTGAAACACCCAGCGTCATTTTCTGTGTCTCAGCGCTTTGGTTAGAGCTGCTGGTGAACTCCACTAACTGGACGGAGGAGAGAATAACATCACAGCCTCATTTTTTATTTTCATTTTTCACTTCCATGTCTTTCTGAGAGCCCATGCTGCATTCAGGTGACGTGGGACACGAGGTCGTTGTCCGTCAGGTCAGTATTCAGCTGATTCTAAAGAACTGATGCTGAAAGTTTTTCCTCAGGAGATGTTGACAAGAAACTAAACTAAAAATCTGCTCCAAGAAAAAAAAAGTTTGATTTCAGACAATTTTGACCAGAAACTTCCAAATAAGAGTTTCAGTTTGTTCCTGTTTCACCTGAACACAGCATCAGACCTTCAGTTTCAGCCTGAAACACTGGGACCAAAGTGAGAACATTTCTGCCCTGAATTTAGACTCCCAGGCCTGGTCCCGTCCCCCAACAACGCTCCACCAATCAGATACTAGTTTAGAAGCTGTCAGAGACTTTGGGTGTTCAGAGACTTACCTGGGATCTGAATCACTGTGAGCTCAGAGGAAAGAGGATCAGGAGTTTTCCTGTGAGACTGACCTTGGGGCAACAGTCCCCGTAGCAGGTGCTGTAATTGACAGGTGTGCTGTCCAATCCCGTGTCTCTGTCCTGAGCAGACAGGTGAGCCGGTTCAGAGGTTTTTCGAACATGGTTTTAAGTTTGTACAGTTTTATGTTTTTCTTCATGGTGTGTTTCTCCTGCGGTGGTGAGGAGTCGTGACGGGTCATGTGGCGGCGGGGTCGTGTGGTTTTAAAGGACATTCCACCGTGTTTAAAAGGAGGACAAACAGACTGTTTCACAGGTTTTAAGTTTTACATTTTTTCACTCTGTTTTATTTTTGCTGACAAACTGTATAAAAGATTTGAACACAGCTGTATGAAGAGTTGAGTTAAGTTTAAGTGCATTAAATAAATATTTTAATTTGACTCTATTCACTGATGTTGGTGCTGCAGGTGGTCCAGTCAGGGTTGGATCCCGTCCAATCCTGAGATCGTGGGTTCCAGTCCCCGAGCCCAACCCCCCCACTCCCGTCAAGTCACCCCAATTTTATTTATATAGAAACCAAATCATAACAGAGGTTCTCTCAGGGCACTTTTCATACAGAGCAGGTCCAGACCAGGACACTCTATAGTTATATTTACAGGGACCCAACATCCCCCACGAGCAAGAACTTGGCGACAGAGGCAAGAAAAACTCCCTTTAACAGGTAGAAACCTTGATCAGAACCCGGCTCATGGTGGGGGGGCCAGAGAACTCACAACAGTAAACGTTCCACGTAAAGATGTATAATAATATCAATAGGACTAATAATAAAACTAATAAAATCTTTAATCGGACACCAAAAGGAAAGTTTGTAATTTTTTTGTTTTTATTATAGAAATATTATACATGATATTGTTCATATCCAATATTTTACTTATGAGGGGAATTACATTAAGATGCACACAAACAACCACACAAACACATTTATCCTGTGTAATCGGTATATAAAGATGTAATAAGTGGTTTATTTATCAGTATAATCGGTATGTAAACACGTATTATTGCCAGCCACGCTGTCGCAGCCGGCAATAATACGTTTAACGGGGTTGTTATTAAAATAAATAAGGCGGACCTGTTAGTTTCATAAATAAATAAATAGCGTTCTGAATGAAAACGGACTTTAAAAATGATTTACAGTTGAAACAAAGTGAGATTATATAAAAATAAAAATAAATGGTTTTGATCAGGCAGCTCCGCGGACACCTCTGTGTACGACAATTACCCAGCATTCCCGGAGGCCGTCCTTTCCCTCCATCTTCCCCGCAGTGACGGTAAGCGCTCCAATATGTCGGACCCAGATTTTTGATTTATTCTTTAATCCGGACTTTATTTGTGACCGATAGTCAACGGCAGTTAACGGACACTGCGTCCTCTGGTTACCGGCCGAGTTGTGTCAGTGTAGGGTGAGGGATGCTGGCGATATCGTGTGGATGGAGCTAGCAGTGGCTAACAGAGCGGGGGGCAGTCCGGGCTGAGGAGCCGCTGTCCGGACTGGACTTATCTTCACTACCCGGTCCGTGTGCACCAGAGCCGGGGAACTGGTTCAGATAACAGCGGCGTTAAAACCCGGTCCTTCTGGTGTCGGTGTGGTCCAGGGGTTCCGCCTGTTAGTGTTAGCATGTTAGCATCAGAGGATCACGCCGGTGGACGGGGGGAGGTCTTCGGTGTGAGCTTGACGGTAGTCTGACCCAGGAGTGCCTGGTGTCGATGTCCGGGTTCAGGTTGAAGGCTACGGAACCGAGCTGAAGCTCTGTGGGTGTTGGGGACAAGCACGTTATCTGTGCGGTCAGAGCCGGTGTTGCACCTCAACCCGAGTCTGTGCGGTGTGATCTGTACTCTGACGTGCCTGTGGACAGGTCTGCGATAAATCCAGGTCCCGTGTTGAGCCGGTGCTGTGTCAGTTTCACTTATTGGGAACGACGTTAAATCAGTAACATTTCAGTGTTTCGTTTTTATCTCACACTTCACGTAATGAATCTGATCAGAACCAAGGACCAGGCTCCAAACCCTGCTGGACTGGTGCGACTCCCCCCGTTTGATCCTCTGCAGGACGTAACCATGTCAGGTTGTGCCTGTTGTACTTCCTGTGTACTCTGTCCCTCCTGAGGGGAGGTTTTACAGTCTGTGGTCCAGATGGAGTTGGACTGTGTGTTTTCAGCTCCAGTCAGTGACCTTTCATTAATCCGTGAACTGCCTCAGGTCCCAGACTGATGTTTATTACAGCTGAGTCCAGAGTGTGTGGATGTGGAGGTGCGGCCTGGTGTTTAAGGTGCTTGAGGCGTCTCTCTGGACAGAGCTCTCTCCTAAAACCACCTGGACACTCTGGTGTGGAGCCAGATTTGAAATTAGACGGCTTCATGTGTAACCTGCAGCATCTGTGGTCCCGAGCCTTTTAACCAAGGACTTGGTGACAGTATCCAGGTGTCGGATCATCTGTGCAGGTGTGTGTGGGTCACTTCGGTTTGTGGCTGCTCTGGTTTTAGCTCCGTCAGATCAATGTAAATGTGAACGGTGGTGTTGTTTGAGGACGGTAGGTCACGTCCTTGACCATCGTCTCTGTAGGTGTTGATGTCTGAGATTGGAGGCAGTGGATCAGGTGTTAACAAGATTCTGTCAGGACAGGAACTGCATTTAGGTTTCTGAGAGCAGGATCTGACGTGCAGACCAATCATTAACACTTTAATCTTTTTTTTTTTTTTTTTTTTTTAAATATGTATCTATACAGGTGAACTCATCTGGAGAAGACTGACGATGCCTGGAAGGTAAGATGACCATTCATCTCACCTGAGTGTGTTTCCACACCTGAATTCAAACTCCAGACAGAAGAAAAACTTTGCTCTGATGAACTAAAACTCTGAGGTTCACTGTGTTTGCCAGAAATAATTCACCTGCTGTAAACTGAGAATCTAGAGCTTTAAAGACCCGACTGATTTGTTTGTGTTGAGTCCTGTTAGTCACGGCGGCTCTGACTCTTAACTCTGTGTGTTGCTGCTCAGACTGTGGAGTAAGGCCATCTTCACCGGCTACAAGCGTGGTCTGAGGAACCAGCGTGAACACACGGCTCTCCTGAAGCTGGAGGGATGTTACACCAGAGATGAGGTGGATTTCTACCTGGGAAAACGCTGCGCATACGTCTACAAGGCCAAGAAGTAAGACGCATCAACACTCGCCTGAATCACAAGTAAATCTTCAGGACTCAAGTCCAGACTTGGACTCGAACTGGTGAAAAATCTGGAGTTAAAACAAGAAAAGTCTCAAGAGGCTTGAATATCTTGTAGCCACAACAGTGTTTATAGCCTTCGTGTGGCTCTGCAGCCGGAAAGTGTTTCATCGTTCTGTACTGAAGTGATTCGTCGTCCGAGCCACAGAAAAAATATTTTGATTGATACTGATTTTTATAAGCTTTATTTTCTGCCTGTTTCTTTTTATTAGTCTGTTTTCATGTTTCTAATAATAATGATAAGGATAATAACTAACAATACTAGTGGTAGTTTGAATAGAAGCTGCATCACAGAGACTGAAGAGCAGCATTAAAGTGTTGAATCTTCTAAATCTCAGTTTTTATTTCGGAACACATCAAGATTTTACTGAACACTTAAATAATCCTCTTTCATGATTCTTTCCATTCCACCGATTTAACGAAAGCTCCTTCCCACCCCAGGCCCCTTCAGACGAAAGCTAGAGCTCATTTAAACGCGTCCCTGCCTCATAAATCCCGTCCTGATCTAAACATGAAGGTCCCGATAAAGGAACAACGAGATGAGTGACTCTCTCGTCTCTTAAAGTCCTGTTTCCTCTTCTGTTCTGTCCATTAATCTGTTATTAGTTTTCCACACTATTTGTTCAACTTCGCCAAAAACTCAAAACAGACTTTGTGGAAATGACTGAGCGGTGGACGGGATGAAAACGTGACTGAGGCAGCACAGTGATTTACACCAGTAACACTGCATCAGTGTACAAGTCGGTTTTAACCAGTTTAGGTTTAGTTAGATGAACCCTCTGCATAATGACTAGTAGACGTCAGTGGACACACGAGGTCGTATGTTACGATCGGTCCGTTGATTGCCTCCTGTTGTAATTCACCAAATCCTACTTTTACAATGTGAGACACGATCTAGTGTCCAAAACGATCATGTCTCATCACAAACCAACCAACCTGGTCCCCCAATGGGGCGTCACGGATCGTGGCTCCCTGGTAAAACCGGGACCTGACACGACAGACCCCTCCTAACACACTGGTACAGTTTTCTGTATGATGGCTGTGTGTTCATGACGTTGGGTTGTATGTTTGAGGGCTCCAGATGCTCAGATGAACATGACAGAGGTGCAGAGATGGTCTAAGGTTCGGTCCAAGTCTGGACTTGAGCAGGCGTAAATTACAGTGTCTGCAAACTACATGACGTCTCCAGCAGCAGCAGCAGCTTGGAGACGCAGAATTCTGTTTTCAGAAGCTACAGCATCAGGTCATGGTCTTTATTTGGCCGCACCACTTTAAGGCTGCTGTTGATTTCAGTCAAAATCTTGTTACGCGTGTGTTTTAAGTGAGGATCAAACTCCACCGGCTGTAATTTTAAAGTAAGTGACGTGTGGTGGCATCAGTGAAACCACACGTGTCTCGTGTGTAAGGGCGAACTTTGCCTTTGGCCGGAGGAGACTGGTCTGTAAACGAGTCTAAACCTGCTTTAATCCTAAACATCCTTCATGCACAACGATGCCTCTTCTGTCAAACACGTCTCACCGTTGTGAACTGCACACCTGACTCATTTCCCCTGCACCTGGCGTCCAACGCGAACGTACCGCTGAGACGCGGAGAGTGGGTTCTGGAACGTTCTCCTCCTGAGTCACGGAGCCTCGGGTCTGTCGGTCCCTAGCTTTTCCCTGCAGGTTGAACATCTGATGGGGCGCACCTGGCTGCGGTCGTCCCCCCTCGTTACACAATGTCCTCTCTGATTGGATGAAAGTTTAAACATTCTTCCTGTTTTGTGTTTGCCTGCTTTATTTGACCTAATGTGTCAATGTGGACGGGAATGATTGAAACGGGTACAGTGATCCGCCGCTGAAAGAATGTGGGACAGGAGGGTAAAGTGGGGGAGGGGGCACCGGTCCCCCGGCCCCCAACTTCAGGAGCCCTTGTTGGGCCCCACGATTTTACTATGGCCAGTTGCCAGAAAGATTGTCTGTGTATATTAGGTCATTGGCCTCATAATAGTATAGACTGGACTGATACGAATATGTGAGGTTACATGAACATAATCGGTGAATGGAGTCTGTGTCTGACTCCACCCATCTGGTTCGCCCCACAGCGTAAATGAAACACACCAGTGTGTTGCAGGTGTGGACTTCACTGTGTTCTCTCTCCACAGGAACACGGTGACGCCGGGCGGTAAACCCAACAAGACCAGAGTGATCTGGGGAAAGGTGACCCGAGCTCACGGTAACAGCGGGATGGTCCGAGCCAAGTTCAGCAGCAACCTGCCGGCCAAAGCCATCGGACACCGAGTCAGAGTGGTGAGTCGGAGCCCTGAAAGTCGGGTCGCTGCGGGACTAACCTAAAAGCCTGACTACTGACCAATCAGATCACTGCACAACCAGAGCCCTCGGTCCTACGGGATCCCGACGGGGACAAAAGACTTTACAGTAGAGCGACAGATGGTAAAGATCAGTAGACGTTTTTATAGATCAGCAGAACGGATTTGCTGTCGCAGACTTTCCGTGTGTGTGTCTGGTTCTGAACCCGACGCAGAGCTGATCGGTGAATCTCCACACGCTGACGATCAAAGCTGCATTTTAGGACGTTTCTCCGAGTCCTGACGCCGTCGACGCTTCCGCTCCGGCTCCATCACCGCAGCTCAGAACGACACGAGGAGACTCGGAGGGTGGAAGTAAAAACTGAACCCTCTGACGTCTTTGATGAGAAAAGTGATCCACAACCCGTGGGACCTTTCCCAGGTTTAGAAAGGAACATTTGAGGCAGACTCACCAGACCCGAAGCCGCTCTTCTGCCTGTGGGTAACAGAGCAGCTTCATGACCCAGGTGGTCCGGGCTGGACAGTGCAGTGTCTGTTGGTCACGTGGTTCATAAAGGTTCAGGTTTTTCAGGAGTCGCACAAACGGAGGTCGTCTGCATTAAACCGTCTCCTCTGCAGCTCTCAGATCAGATACCAGTGAACATGTTTGAACAGAGTGAATGTTGTGCTTCTCTTGTGACAGTTGATGATGTCACTTCCTGTGTTTCAGATGCTGTATCCCTCTCGAGTGTGAAGAGGAACCGTCGTCTCTGCAGATGTGGATGTTGTTTGTACAGAAACAATAAAATGATCAGGTCCAAACCTGCTGCAGCGTCTGTTTATTTCCACCTCCTCATTTTGAAACGTGCGAGTGGCCGCGAGTCCTGCCGACGCTCAGCTGTCGTAAAGTACTCGGATACTTTACTGCAGTGAAAGTACAAGTACCACACTGTGAAAATACTGTCACAGGTAAAAGGTCCTGCTCTGAAAATGTTTCAGGGGAAGTGAGAGTTCCCTGTGACTGTTCCCTGATGCTTTAATGCGTCGACAGCATTTTACCTCTGGAGCTGATTCTTAACTCTTGTGTATCAGGACTAACTATTGATCGTTTTCGTCCTGGATTCATCGGCCGGCCATTTCCTCGATCGATCGATCGATTTGGTTTGTAAACCTTTAGAAAACGGTGAGAAATGTCGTCACGGTAACTCGGAGCCCAAAGCGAAACCTTCACACTGTTTCGGGAAGATTCGGTTTATTGTGATTTAAGAGGAAAAAGCAGCAAAGCTTCGCTGACGAGAAGCCGGAACCGTGAAATCCTCACCTGGTTCTTCAGTTTTTAAAAGTGGTTCTAACGATCCACTAAGAACTTCAGCTCGTTTTTAAGGAAGCGTCGTTTTCTAGACTCAACTTGTTTCCTTTGCAATAATCTCGTAGCTTTCAGGTGAATGTCGGGCAGAGAAAAGTTGTATCTCCGTCTCGGATGTGGAGTAGAAGTAGCAAGCGACCGAGGGTCGGGGTTCAGGGGTGATGAAGGTCTCCAATCCGTCTCCTCGCCCGCTACAGACAGTAAAGCAGTTGCACCCTGTCTCTGGTTTTAGACCGGATCTCTGAGCTCAGGTGAAGTTCACCTGTTCCACTGGGTCGTGCTTCAGTTTTCTGCTGCGGCTCCAGGTCGTGTTTGTAATAATTAGTAGTAGTAGTAATCATTAATTAATCATCTGAGTGAAATGTGTGTGGTTTTGTGTCAGTCTTGACGGTGGCACCGTGAAACCGGTTCAAAGTGGTCTTAAAAAGGTCCACCAGCAGCTCTGCAAACAGGCGGACTGTCCCTTTAAACCAGTTCACCTGTTGCAGCTCAAATGTGTGTGTGTGTGTGTGTGTGTGTGTGTCCGTCCTCAGCCGCTTCATCACAAAGTAACACCAACCCACAGCACAGGGCAGATTTGTCCCCTGAGCTGAGCCTTGCAGGCACAACTTCCTGTCTTGTCAAAGTGAATCTATATCAGGTAGATGAGTTGAAAGTGTAGTGTGTAAAATGTCAGACCGGGACTGAGCCGGACTCGGGTCGGCAGATGGAGTCTGGATCCTTTACGTTCATGGGGGATGAGGTTCAGGTGCTTCAGGTAAAGTTTGTCCTCGCAGCCGGACCCGTGACCCACAGCAGAATCTTCACCTGACCCGAGGCCGGATCTGTACCTGAACGCACCCGAGCGCGTCACTTCGGAGCAGAACAGCAGCAGACATCTGTTTGTTCCAGATGTGTGTTACCCGGCTCCTGGGTTAGTTTCTGCAGCAGATTTCTGACAGAAAACCCCGCGGCTCTGACTCCGTCACCTGAGGGCGCAGCAACACGCTCCACCTCTACCTGTGACTTGTGTCACTTCTGTTCACTTCCTGTCACCTGACACGAGAAGATCTGCTGCTGGTTCCCCGAAATGGGCCCCGGGCCGACGTCAGACCGGGCCGATACAACCAAGCTGCACAGCGGCAGAGACAGCGTCGTCCCTGGTGTCCTGGGAGGAGACACCTCTCAGGTGTCCTGGGAGGAGTCCCAGACCTGTGACTCCTCGGACCCAGAGCGGTGTCTGCTCAGACTCGACCTCTGCTGAGGTCTGATTCACGAGGAACCCCAGACCGGTCAGACCTCCCTCCGGTTGCGCTCCTGCAGCCTGACAGACTGAACTGAGGACTGAGACTTCCCAGCTCTTACGTCAATACTGACGACATCGGAGGGGCCGAAACAATAGGGATGCGATGGTCCCCAGGTGACGGCAAGACTCCATTTCCCATGATGCCCCGCGCTGCTGCTGCTGCTGCTGAGAGTCTGGGCTGCAGCTTTACAGAGGAAGAGCTGTTTACTGAGAACAGCGGACCTGAAAGAGGACAGGGAGGACGGAGGGTCCGTCCACACGGCGCGGACACGCAGACAGACAGGTGAGCAGCTCTCGGACCAGTTGCTAGTTTCCGGGTTTTATGTCCCGTCGGATGCTCAGAGCGCGAGGACAGTTTGTTTTATAACATCACTTTACTTTTATTTTGAAAGAGTCTTATTTTGAGTGACTCTTTTATTCTGGAAGATTTTATGACGTTTTTATATCTGGTTATTACTGAAGTACTCTTCACAGTACTCCTGTAATAGTACTACTGTGCGTACTGTGTGTGTGTGTATTGTGTCCTGTGTGGACCTGAGTGGACCTGACCCCGTCACTGAGGGGCTGCAGGTGAGGACGGGCGCGTCCTGATGACCCCGTAGACTCCACGTCCCTCCATGTGGTGAGACTGCTCAGGGTCCTGGTTCAGGAAAGGAGAGATGGGTTCCACATGCGATGAAGCTTTTCAGTGTTTCATGGGATTTTCTGAAAGAGACTCTGGATGTATTTTTATTTTTATTCGTAACATTTCTAGTTGTTCAGTTCTTCTTCTTGGTAACTTGTTTCTGTCTCAGTAGTTGCCTCCTGAAGTTTTCTCTATAGCGTTCCAATAATCTTGGAGTAGGTTGGTCCTGTTGGTCCTGGTGGTCCTGTTGTACACCTGCTCTGTATTTTACTGTATCGCACGGAGACCGGAGACCAGAGACCAGGGTCCCGCGTTCCTGTTGCATGTGTCATGTTTATGACTGACGTCTCCGTTTCTGGTTCTGTCGCACTTTGTCAGACTTTGAGCAAAGGGGGTCCGAGGTCACAGCTCCATGTGGTCCGGTAGAAGATGAGAGAACATGACTTTGGACAGAGCGAGCCGGGGTCTCTACAAGCCTCCTGCAGCACTCTGCCGGGGTCAGAGGTCAAACTGCACCAGGATGTCAAGATCCAGGTGAGAACAGGGTCCACATCCAGGTGTTCGGTCTGTTTTTATATGGTGTTTATACAGAGACGGTGACAGAGGAGAGGAAAAACCTGAGAAACGAGCAGAGGGACAGGAGGACGACGTGTCCATCCAGAGGTCAGCAGGGGTCACTGAATGTTTGAGTATGAAAAGGATGTGAATCGTGTGCTGTGGCCTTCAGTCGCCAGATCTCAGCCCAGTTTAACACCCGTGGGAGATCTGGGACCGAGGTGTCCACCGGCGCTCTCCACCGCCACCGTCGAAACCCCAGACGAGGAAGACTGGAGTCCGTCCCTCCAGTAGAGTCCAGAGACTTGGGGCATCAATGAGGAGGAGAACTGAAGCTGTTCTGGAGCTGAGACGCTTTATGCTGGTTTCTCCTTTAATCTGTCACCTGTGTGTGTGTGTGTGTGTGTGTGTGTGTGTGTGTATGTGTGTATGTGTGTGTCTGTGTGGTCACAGCTGTGCCTCGGAGTTCAGGCTCCACCTCTGAGGAACAGTAGCTTCAGACCCAGATTCACCAGAGTCCGACCGGAAAGGAGCCTGGTGGTGGTCCAGGCCGGCTCTCGCAGCAGCAGGTGTGTTACCTGAGCGGAGTGTAGCGCCTCCACTGTGACCGTTCAGACTGGGCCTCCACGCTGTTTCACCAGGAAATGGCGAAGCTGTCCGTTCCCTCGCTCTATCTTCAAGTAATAAATACTCAAATGTCAGTTACATGGTAATAAACTGCACGAGAAGTAAAGAGAAAGTAGAAAAATTTGGTGTTTGTTGAGTCTGAAACAACAACACTGAGCTCTGCATCCTCGTCCTCATGGAAACAGGAAACCAGACCAGATTTAAACATGATGAAAATGTGATAATAAAAGATGAAACTAAAATAGGTTTAAAAAACCAAGATTCAGAGTCAAGAGCCTGATCTACAGAAACAGCTGATTAACACACGACAGGAAATAAAATGCTGAGCGGACGTGATCGTCAAACTTCAGAAAGAAGTGAGAGAAGAAAATTTCCCTCGTCTCAGAAGGAATTTTTCCTTCTTAGGGTCGTCGGGTATCAAGGTGGCGCACAGGCCCTAAAGCGGTAGTTCGTCTACGTCTCTGGGACAGCTGTGAAGACACTGAGAGGGCGACGGGGTCCTAGCACGGGGACCTGGGGGACAGACTGTCTTCGCTGGGGAAGTAAAACAAATAGGACGTGACTCGCGTGAACTTTGTTTAATGTTTAGGATTCGGTGTCCAGTCGGTTCCTGTGGTCCCATGAAGAACATCCTGATGTGGACACAGTGCGTTTTGTGTGGGTTTAAATCTGCCCTGCAATGAAGAGGACGTCCAGGAGTAAGCGGACTTACACGGTGTTAACTGGTCCTGCTCACACTGGGTCTCCTGGTCCATCACTAGTTAAACAGCTCCCAAGATTTCATTCACAAAAAGGTTTAGAAGAGAAAAAGAGGTAGAGAGAGAAACGGACAAAAGGACCAAGCGAAGCCGCAGCCTCCTCACAGCACCTCTTTGTTTACATAATGAAGCCCCGCCTCCTGCCGATGCTGAGGAGAATCCAGACGTCTGATTGGCCGAGGCCCAGGGGCTGCGAGGCATGTGATTGGCTGATGCCGTGTGAATGGATGTGATGCGAGTGTGTGTGTCTGAGCATCATGAGGCAGCGAACGTGAGCTCTGCACGTGCTCGGTGGCAGAGAGGACACACGCACACACACACACAGTGTTAATGTAATCTCCATATAACACATACAAATAAATCCTGCTTTCTGATTGGCTGCATCACAGTTTACTGAACACTTGAACCAGTGTTGTAAATCGGAGCTCCAGGTGTACTGACCTGCAGGTAACCATGGCAACAGGACTGATGCCTCAGGCTCCGTTAGGACCCCGGCAGACCCCGACTGCGGGACTGACCCAGTTGGACCAGCGTTCTGCTGGTCAGGGGGACGAGCGCGGAGCAGGAAGTGCCGCTGTGACCGTCGGGTTTGTTCTGCCTCTGAATACTACGTTACCCGTGAGCCTCGGCCGCTGTTGCCATGGAGACGACAGTCAGGGGTGGGAATCAGAGCGGTGGAGACTAAACACGTCTCATCAAGAATCGTTTTCCTCTAAACGCTGCGTTTGAGCTCTGTGCGTTTCGTCACACAACGTAATTATCACCACGGAAACGCGTCATTTCAGTGAAAACGGCATCTGCGACCGTTTTGATAATCCTGTAACAGTTTCAGCCGTTTGAGCAGAAATGTTGTTTGTGTTTTCTGAGACGTGAAGACTTGATGTTTGTCTCGGTGTCGTATCAGTAGTCTGCGTCTCTTTGGGTTTTGGACGCAATCGGACGCCTGGAGACGTCACTTTGGCTATATCCGACGTAACGTCTGCAGCGGCTGGTTTCAGCTCTGCTCGCGTTACTGCTCCCTGCTGCTGAAAGACGCTAACCGCGGCTGCACCGGCCGGAAGCTAGCTGTGAGCTAGCCGCGGCTAGCCGTAGCTAAAGCTAGAGTTCAGTTATTGGTCCTCCCCGGATTTGTTCCCTCTAAATGAAAAACTGTGCGCTGACCAATCCTGCTGAAGCTAACTAGCTTAGCGTGCGTCAGCAGCTGCGTCTTTCATGTGATTTGATGGTTCGGCTCCTTTAACTCGGTCACAGGTTTGAAAGTGTCGACGAACGCGTTGACGATTGATAATCCTGGACAGACGTCATGAACTACGGACAGTAATGGGGGTAAAGTGATGCAGATCAGAGGCTGAGACAGTTTGTTGGGAGAAACAGCAAATTGGAGAACCTGCCACGGTTCCTCTGTGGATTCAGTCTGTCTCAGAGTCTCCTGTCCCTTCATGTGGTCCCGGACTGACTCCGGGATGCTGAGCTCGGGGCTCCGTGGGGAGAGTCCACCTGCTGCAGGTCTCCATTTAGAGACGATCTGCTGCTTGTTTTAAAAGTTAAACATGATGAGTGTGTGTGTGTGTGTGTGTGTGTGTGTGTGGTCAGGGTGCATTGGGTGTGTGTGAGGACAGATCAGCTGGTTGCTGTGGTAAAGAGCTGGAGGAGGGCGGAGCTAAAGACAAAAATCCTAGCAAACCAGGTGGAGAGAACGACAGGTAACGCACACACACACACACACACACACACACACACACAGGAAGAACACACTGCTCAGGTGTGTTTGTGTATCCTCAGGTGTGATCATCCGGTCGACAGCGCAGGTCTTTTCTCCTTCATGACATTTCATTGGCTTACTCCTCTGGCCGTACACGCCCGCAGGAAAGGACAGCTCCTATTGGATGACATCTGGCCCGTGTCGCAGAGGGAGGGTTGCCATGACAACAGCCTGCGGTGGGTGTAGTTAAGAAACGAACCTACTTTTTAGAGAGGAACTCCACACAGACTCAGATTTTCCTGCTGAGCCTCAGTGGGTCTGTGTCTCTCTGGAGTTGGAGGTTTGACCTCTGACCCTCAGTCCGATTCGCTCGCTCCTCCCCGACATAACGACAAAGACGCTGACGTCCCGTACGTTAAAAATCCCGAGGCCTCGAATCAAATCCTGTAGAAGACGTTGTGAGGTGTTCACCTAGGGGGGGGCGTGTCTGTGTGTAAATGAGCACGTGGACCGCCCCCAGAATGCCAAATAAGGTCACGACTTCCCCCTGACAGTCCTGAAGCATCAGCGTGGAGAAAGGTAAAGACATCCAGGTTCAGATGATACACACGGCTCTCTTATGCCGTTGTCGGGTTTCACGTGGTTTCCACGCTTCGCCGCTTTCCATACGAATGTGGCGAGACCGTGAGCGATGTGGCTGCACGCGTCCTCTGCTCCGAAGAGCCGAGGACCAGACGTCACCGCGGTGACGAATGAAAACCATCACAACCAACAGTCGATTGACCGACCGGCCGTCATCGACAGATCCTCTGGTGCTCAGTGATGCAAACGAGGCATCGGCGGCACCATTTACCCTGAAAGAAACGCGGGAAGGATGGTTCGCACTCTGTTCAGTGCTACGTTGCTGAGTGTACAGCTGGTCTGTGTGTGTGTGTAGTTCAGGAAGCAGGTGATTACCCCCGGCCACCTCCGCCCGTTCGCTGGTACACCTGGGCGGCGGCGTTTCTAAGTGTGCGCACATTTTCAAGCACAAGAAGAAAGAGATAAACCAGATTCTTTGTGTGGGAGTGAGCACGCACGTGGTTTAAGACCAGAACTGTGCGTGTGACGAATGAGGCCCTGAACGCAAAAGGTTACCGAAATAAAAGTACAGAAGTGTCAGCAAAATGTCGTTCAAGAAAGACCTTGAGGGCTGGGTCCTTCCACGGCGCCATATTGTCGTAGAAGGTCATATGATTGCGTTTTCATCGCTGATGAATTCGCGTGCAGGCGCTTTAAAGTTGTGGTTCGTCAACGTGGAGACAGTTTTACGCAGGTTATCTACAGCTGGGCCGATTCTCAGATCATAGGAGCAGGTCGTGTGTTTCTGTCCTCAGGTTGGCGTCTCTGTGGGAGCAGGAGCAGAGGTCAAAGGGCAGCGAGGCGTCTCTGTGTTCGGCGGTCTGGTCTTTCTGTCGGACCCGTCTCCTCCTCTCCATCCTCTGTCTCACCGTCACACAGCTGGCCGGATTCAGTGGCCCGGTGAGTCGGGACCAGTTAGACCAGTAAGACCAGTATGACCAGTGTGATTTGTACAATCAGTGTGACCCGAAAGACCAGTAAACAGTAAGACCAGTATACCAAGTATATCAGTACTACCGGTAGGACCAACGAGACCAGTCCCACCAGTAATAACGCGGTGACGTCCTCCCCTCCTCCAGGCCTTCGTGGTGAAGCGTCTGCTGGAGTACACCCAGCGGGAGGAGCCAGACCTGGGTTACGGTCTGCTGCTGGTGCTGGGTCTCCTCACCACAGAGCTCGTCCGGTCCTGGTCTCTGGCTCTGACATGGGCCCTGAACTACAGGACCGGATCCCGGCTGAGAGGAGCCGTCCTCAGCATGGCCTTCAACAAGATCCTCCGACTCCGCAGCGTCAGGGACAAGTCCATGGGACAGGTACTGGACTGTCTTATAAACAGACGTGTGTTTGATTTTCTTTCTGCCTTCCCTCTGTCCCTACCTCTCCTTTCTGTCTTTCTTCCTCCCTTCGTGTCCTCTTCTTTTGTCCTTCTATCTTTCCTTCCTTCCCTGCCTCCTTTCCTCTTCTGTCTTTATTTATTTCTTCCTCCGACGAGAAAGAAAGGAGGGATTTCTCTTCTATCTTTTCTCCTTCCGCGTGTCTTTCTCTCCCCTCTTCTTATGTTATGATGCGCGCTCTCTCTCTCTCTCTCTCTCCCTCTCGCTCTCTCTCTCTCTCTCTCCCTCTCTCTCTCTCCCTCTCGCTCTCTCTCTCTCTCTCACCCCCCAGCTGGTGAACATGTGCTCCAGTGATGGTCAGAGGATGTTTGAAGCAGCAGCAGTAGGCAGTCTGTTAGCAGGAGGGCCCCTGGTGGCCGTACTTGGTGTGGCCTACAATCTGTTCATACTGGGACCAACGTCTCTACTGGGATCAGCTGTGTTCATCCTCTTCTACCCCGCCATGGTCAGTAACTGTCTGCCTCAGAGTTCTGACTGATTCAGATCTGAACACACAGACATGAAACACATGTTGATATGATTCAGTGTTACGTCCTCTCCCTGAGGACGTCATTATCTCTGATGTCCCTCCAGAATAAGGCTCCAGAAATCCATTAAGAAACCAGAGGAAAAAGAGGCTGCAGAACTCCATTCAGAATCTTCCTGTTTTTAAGTTTCCTTCAGTATCACAGTGATCTAGTGGTAGTTGTCTGTACGTCCACGGCTACGCTGCCACAGGAGCTGATCACAGCTGATTCGGCAGCTTTTAACGGGACGGTTTGACTGAATGGAAACAAATATAGACTAAAAAAAAACAGAGCTCAAGCTACGGCTCACATTGAACTATTATGCTAACCTTGCAACAGCTGGGCCAGCCCTATAAACATGAATGTCTGGTGCTAACTGACTGATGAAGTTACACTATTGGTCGGCCGGAGAGGTCTGGGATCATTGTGGTCTTAAAATGTTATTTTTTAAATGGAGTCTGGTGAGTAACTGTACTGTAAATGTAGCCCTAACATTTCCAGTCTGTCCGTAAAATGTTTCCATGCTATATCCTCTACACACGAAATGTCTGAGATGAGTTGATGTACCTATAGAATGTAATCCTCCCACCTGATCAGGCTCATTGATCCTGATTTTCCGATCAGATGTTCAGCTCCAGACTGACGGCGTACTTCAGGAGGAAGGGCGTGGCCGTGACCGACAGACGAGTCCAGAAGATGAACGAGATCCTCAGCTACATCAAGTTCATCAAGATGTTTGCCTGGGTCAAAGCCTTCTCCCAGGACGTCCACCGTACGTACTCACCTTACACGCGCTCACCTGGGTGGACTGTCACCATGGTAACACAGGTGCGCAGTGCTGATGACCCCTGTGTTCTGTCTCTCCCTCAGGTGAGGGAGAGAGGAGGTGGAGGATCCTTGTGATAGGTTACTCACAGAGCAGAGCATGGGGGGGGCTCCCATCGTCGTCCAGTCATCAGCCAGCGGCATTCTCTCCGCCCATGTTGCTTGATAGGAGACCTGACAGCCGCTCAGGTACCAAACTCAGAGGGCACACCTGTCTCATGTTGGTGCTGTGTGTGCAGCTGCTGACTCTCTAGCCTCACTACAGGTCTTTTTTTATATCCGTCGCCCCTGTAGGAGGCTGCGGCTAGCTGTTAGCACTGTAGCAAGCTGCAGCTCACTATTAGCACTGTAGGAGGCTGCGGCTAGCTGTTAGCACTGTAGGAGGCTGCAGCTAACTGCTAGCACTGTAGTAGGCTGCAGCTAACTTTAAGCACTGTAGCAAGCTGCAGCTAACTGTTAGCACTGTAGGAGGCTGCAGCTAACTGTTAGCACTGTAGGAGGCTGCGGCTAACTGCTAGCACTGTAGCAAGGTGCAGCTAATTATTAGCACTGTAGGAGGCTGCAGCTAACTGCTAGCACTGTAGCAAGGTGCAGCTAAATATTAGCACTGCAGGAGGCTGCAGCTAACTGTTAGCACTGTAGGAGGCTGCAGCTAACTGTTAGCACTGTAGGAGGCTGCAGCTAGCTGCTAGCACTGTAGGAGGCTGCGGCTAACTGCTAGCACTGTAGGAGGCTGCAGCTAACTGTTAGCACTGTAGGAGGCTGCAGCTTACTGCTAGCACTGTAGGAGGCTGCAGCTAACTGTTAGCCCTCTAGGAGGCTGCTACTATTTGTTAGCACTGTAGCAGTTAGCTGTCAGGAGCTGACCCTCTGTACACCCCCTTCCCCGGGAGTTTACTAACAGACGTTTCCTCTCTGTGTGTCCAGGCCTTCACTGTGGTGACTGTGTTCAACGCCATGACCTTTGCCCTGAAGGTTACTCCGTTTTCAGTCAAATCTCTGTCTGAAGCTTCAGTGGCCGTGGAGAGATTCAAGGTGTCACACAAGGACTCACTATGCTCACCTGAACACAAATTACAGGATGTCTACCTGCCTACAAACCTATGAACCTACCTACCTACCTACCTGCACCTAACTACCTACCTATCTATCTTCCTACCTACCTACACCTACCTACCTACCTTTCTCCATATTTACATAAGGTACTGACATACGTCCATTGGTCAAGATTGTTGTGTTGAGGTTTGAGGGTTCAGCTGTTCCCTGGCGGTTGGACAGATGGAGGAACGGATGAATAGATAGCTGGAATAATGAACAGGAGGGTGGATGGATGAATAGACCGATTTGGATGGATGGAATGAGCTGAGTGGACAGAAATAAAACAAAGCTGATGTGTCTGGGCAGTTTGATCTGAAGAAGCTTCAGCCAAAAGCTAATCCCAGTGAAACTAAAGGGCTCCTCCACCAGTTCGATCTGGTTTGACCCATCTGTCTGTCTCTTCAGAGTCTCTTCCTGTTGCCGGAGGTCGACAGTGTCCGAGGGTTACCTGGTGATCCTCAGGTTGCCGTGGAGATTTGTAGGGCTAGTCTGGCGTGGGAGGGGGGTGGCCAGAGCGCTCAGCCCAGTCCATGTGTCCGAACAGCTAGCAGACCTCAGCACAGGTAAACTGACTTTTACTACAAAAGTCCAAAAATGATTCAGTCTTTCATTATTTACCACATACCAAATACACATAATTATAAATGATATGTATAATATATTTCTTTATTATTTCATTCATCTCTACTCCGCACCTGCGAGCGAGTTCACTAATGACAGGGAGTTGAGTTGAACTGAAATTTTCACAGTTTTAAAATTGAAATTTAAATGTGTTGACATTCAGACCGACATCAGCGCTGCGTGAGAAACACATCCCCCTCATTCATTTCAACGGGACCACTGTGTTTACACAGCAGGAGGGTTCAGGCCAGAAAAACACAGGGTCGTCTGCAAAAAAGTTGAACGTGCTCAACTTTTGCTGCAACAGTATGGAGCAAATATATAGAAGTGCATATTCCTGGTGTATTTCTGCTGTTTACCCAGAGACCGGGGATAACAACGTTGTCACTGTGATAACTTTCCAGAGCAGTAAAATCCTGTGTCATTATGTGTTATAAACCACTGAGACCCGCTTTGGTGTCTGATAAACCTTTAACCTCACGGATCTGTTACTTAAACTGGACTTCCGGATCAAATTTCATAATTTCACCTGTACCTAAAGCTACGGGCGCCTCACACAGCCCTCACTTTCTAAATACAGGGCTGTTTTTGATCTGAACACATGGTTAGGACTAGTTGTTAGGAGTGTGGAGTATGCATTGTTATCTGGGTCAAAGTAAAAACTTTTCAAAACCTACATGTAGTGGCTCACAAGTTCCTCTGCTGAAATCCTCAGTCTAAACTTTGACTGAACTTTTAAATCAGGCCCATTCTCAAATTTCTGGAGTTACTTAAAGTAATATTATAACACATATATGGTTCCACATGTCTCCTCAAATTTATAATTTGTACAGTAAAGTATTATTAGTTCCTGAACAGGGACGACATCTCAAGGTGCTAAATCAAAGGCAACAGTTAGCTGGAGTTGGCACAGTCCATGGTAGCAGCACATATAAAATGGACTGATGACTGAGAGTCTTCATAGACATAAAACATGTCCTGCAGTGGAAGAAGAGCTAAACCGGGCCTGGTGATCTCCAGTTGCAGAGACAGAGCTGCTGTTCTCCAGGACGACGAGGACGAGGAGCAGGAGGAGGTGACTGGCTCCCTGCTGAGAGGAGGAGGAGATGTGGCCTCACGCCAAGAGGAACCAGAGGGGGCAAAGGGGGAGGAGGAGACTTGTCCTCCCCTCCTGTCTGTCCCTCCTGTCTCTCAACGCCTTCAGAGTACCCTGCACTGCATCAACCTGAGCGTCCAGCAGGTAGACCCACGATTCACTCCGACTCAGTCCTACTGACTGTCTGTCTCTCTGTCTGCTTGTCTGTCTGACCGACCATCTGTCTCTCTGTCTGTCTGAACTACTGACTGTGTGACTGTCTCTCTCTGTCTGTCTCTCTATCCGTCTCTCTCTCTCTCTCTCTCTCTGACTGACTGTCTCTATCTCTGTCTCTCTGTCTCTCTGTTCAGGGGACGCTGGTCGGTGTTTGTGGCAGTGTCGGCAGTGGGAAAACCTCCCTGATCTCCGCCATCTTAGGACAGGTGACATTACCTTCACCTAAAATGCCACTGCAGCCTGTAACTTCGGTTTCTGCCCGTACACCATCACTACCTCTAGTGCCATGAGTGGTAATGATTATTGATCGTTGTATTGACAGATGACTGTGTTGGAGGGCAGTGTGGCTGTCAGAGGAAGGCTGGCCTACGTGGCTCAGCAGGCCTGGATCCTGAACGCAACGCTGAGAGACAACATCCTGTTTGGACAGGAGTACCACAAGGAGAGGTGGGACAGCTGGATGACAGATGTGGACATCCTGGAATTATTGGCCTGGTCTCGGGGCATGGTCACGCCCCTAGACGAGGGCAGACTAACAGGTTTTTCTGTCTGTCTGTGCAGGTATCAGTCCGTGCTGAGCGCCTGCTGTCTCAGACCAGACCTCGCCCTCCTACCCGACGCTGACCTCACAGAGGTGACACTTCCCGTCTCTACCTTAGTATAGACCGTGCTCTGTAGGTTCAGGTATGGGCCCATGCACTAGCGCAGTCACTGCTAAAAAAGTTGGTCTTTCACAAAATGCACTTAGTGAAGTCTAATTATGGCACACAACAGTGGAAGTACAGCTGATATTTTTATTTGTTTTCTGTCACATTTGTACTTAAAACCAGTCCCTGCTTGGGCTGGCATAGTTGGTCGGTAGCCCAAAACAGCATCTAGCCCATTGAACCACTTCGCAGATTTTGCTGAAGCATTGTGATCCTTAATTTTTCTGTAATCTTGTTTTATCGTCTTTGTTGCTTGCTCTGTTTTAATGTTTTGCCTTCACTCTTCTTGAGGACACTGCCTGTGAACTGGCAGACCAGGACATGGACAGGACTGTGTGCTCCAACTATTGGGGTATGACGCTACTTGGCTTCCCTGGAAAAGCTTATGTCATGGTGCCAGAAATGCCGATTGTTGATCCTTGAATTCAGGAGGAGCAGTGTGGATCTTTCCTGGTCATGGCATAGTGGACTAGTCTGCCCAAAAAAGGTGGACTGTTCCCCTCAGGATGGGATTACAGTAAATTGCTGCCCCAAGTGAAGGAGTTCAGGTAGTTCAGGGACTTGTTCATCCATGAGGGTAAGGTGGAGTATGAGTTCCGCAGGTGGATTAGTATGCAATCAGATGTAATGCAGCTGCTGTGCTGGACTGTTTTGTGGAAGAGGGAAGTTGACCGTAAAGCTGTTGATTTACTGGTTGATCTACTTTCCACCCATTACCTACGGTCACAAGATTTGGGTAGTGACGGAAAGGTTTCTTATTCAGGGTTTCTGTGCCAACACTTAGAGACATCCGGAAGGACCTTGGATGATAACTGCTGCTCCTTCCCATTGAAAGGAGTCAGTTGAGATGGTTGGGTGGCCTCTGGTCAGGATGCCTCCTGGATACCTCACTGTGGAGGAGACCCTAGATCGGACCCCAGGTCGGACCGGGGACAACCCAAGACTAGGTGGAGGGACAGTGGGGCTTGTGAAAAAAGGACATCTGGACTACCTACTTATCCTTCCAATGCAATCTCCCACCTGTATTTGTGGTGGAAGATGGATAAATGTTTTGCTATGTGTTGTATCCCCATTTCTGCCAAAGACTGAAAATTCTACTGGTCCACCTTTGGGTTTCTAACCTCTGACTCCAGCTCCCAGCCTGGAAACATTGGTTTATCCAACAAATGTTCTCCTCTGTTCCTCTGTTTTAAAGGGTTGAATGTCCTGCTCCATACAGATGCAGCAGTAAAATGGTGGTTACTGTTGTTGTGATTGTTGTTTTAGTCATCCTTGTCCTCAACCATCAACAACACTGCATCCATCCCCTGAGAGTTCCTGAAGTTGGATTTAGTATCACCTCCTGAGCAGAGCCCAAATTTAGTTCCAGGAACTCGACCCCAAAGCGAGAGGAGAACCGTGGAAACAAAGCAGAACCAGAGACAAGGGATACTGTACATTATTATGCTGTGTTTTGATAAGTTCCTGCAGTTGAAATATTTCATTAACTCTAAGACCTTGTTCTCATCCAGAGATCACCAAGACCTCTGAGCTCGTTATATATCCACAAACCTTTCTCTTCAGCCTTTCTCCACCACCTACATACATCTGAAAATCAACGAAAGTAGGGGGGGTGTATCGGGGGCCTTGCTGTATGCAGTGGAAGCTCAGTAGTACCCCAGATGGTTCATTAACATTATGAGGAGTAACTTAGAGACCTGAATCCGCCTTTTACCAGTTGTGGACAACTGACCACTCACCACTGAGGAACTTTAGGTCATGAGATAAACCAGATGTGTTGTATCCAAAATCTTTTACGTTATCAGACAACTTCCTATTTGCTTTTATTTTTCTCTTACACGAGCGAGACAGACGTACAGGGTTCTTTGGCCTTGGCAGAGGTCTGCGAGCGCCAGTCTAGTTCTTCTGTCATCTAATCAAATAAAAATCTTTTGTCCTCTTAGGTCAGACTACCTCAAGTGAATTGTGTTGTTGCACTGGCACAAGCGAAACCTTGCGCATATGTAGTAGAAGTATAACCTGTGGAAAAAAAGAGCTTTAAACCTTATTTTGGGGAAAAGTCGTCAAACTTTCAAGTGTTTTTTGTTTTTTGTTTTTTTTTTAAATCTGATTTGACTGGTAGTTCTGTACATGCAGCTTTTTTGTCGTGGGGACCGTTGGAAGTGAAGTTATGGCTCTCTCCTCATTCATTTACAGAGGAGCCTGTTTTTTTTAGCCTGAAATAACTGCCCTGGGCCGTTGCCAAGATGGCTGCCGAGTGGTGAGACTTACCTGTAAGGACTTTGGTATGATGTAATCACATGGGGCAGAGTCAGCTTTTCAACAGTAGTCATGTTTCCAAACCAGGGGACGCCATCTGATTCAAGTCTTCGCCCTCAAAAACAGCACATGGTGTTTTGATCTGCGTCAGTATTTAAACTGTTACCACGGGAAATTAAGAGATTACAGCTTTCTGAAGACGTTCTTACTTCTGACCCATCAGATCGGGGAACGTGGTGCCAATCTGAGTGGCGGGCAGCGCCAGCGAATCAGCTTAGCCCGTGCCCTTTACAGTGACCGGGACGTTTACATCCTGGACGACCCACTGAGCGCCCTCGATGCCCACGTGGCCAACCACATCTTCCACAGCGCCATCAAGAAGCAGCTCCGCCACAAGACCGTCGTATTCGTCACCCACCAGCTGCAGGTAAATCTCCTCCTGACGGGTACAGGAACGCTTTACTGCTAACAGTTACCATGGAGATAACCTGTGTGTGTTTGTGTGCAGTACCTGGTGGACTGTGATGATGTCATCCTGATGAGGGAGGGGAGCATAGTGGAGCAGGGTAACCATGACAACCTGATGAAACTGAACGGAGATTACGCCGCCATGTTCAACCACTTCCAGCTCGGAGACACTCCGTACATAGAGGTACCTGTCTGTCTCTCCATCTGTCTCGCTCTGTCTCTCTGTCTGTCTCTCTCTCTCTCTCTGTCTCTCTCTCTCTGTCTCTCTCTCTTACTGTCTCTCTCTCTCTCTCTGACTGTCTCTCTCTCTCTCTCTCTCTGACTCTCCGTCTTTCTCTCTTACTGTCTCTCTCTCTCTCTGTCTCTCTGTCTGTCTCTCTCTGTCTCTCCGTCTCTCTCTCTTACTGTCTCTCTTTCTGTCTCTCTTTGTCTCTCTGACTGTCTCTCTCTCTCTCTCTCTTTCTCTCTCTGTCTCTCCGTCTCTCTCTCTTACTGTCTCTCTCTCTTCTTACTGTCTCTCTCTCTGTCTCGCTCTGTCTCTCTTTCTGTCTCTCTTTGTCTCTCTGACTGTCTCTCTCTCTCTCTCTCTTTCTCTCTGACTCCCTGTCTGTCTCTCTCTTTCTGCTTGTCTTCAGGCTCCCAGCAGGAAGAGCGGTGGTTCTCAGAGGAAACCAGCAGACAGTAAACCAGGATCAGTGAAGAAGAACGCACCGGTCGTCAAGGACACCGGTGAGACAGAACGCACCTTTTGTTCTATTATATTTTACTATATTCTCTTCTTTTCTATTGTACTCTGCTGCTTTTTACTTTGTCTGGCCATGTGACATTAAAGGGGAGGAGCAGCAGTGTGGGGGCGTGGCCTGGCCAGCGTTTCGGCTGTACATGGCGGCGTGTGGTGGCTCCGCCTCCTGCCTGCTGATTCTGGTCCTGTTCGTTTTTAATGTGGGGAGCTCCGCTTTCTGCCACTGGTGGCTCAGCTACTGGATCAACCAGGGCAGCGGGGTGAGACTGCTTCTCGTCGCCTCCTCATCGCCTCCCCCTGACTCCTTACCTCCTCTTCCTCCACTCACCCTTACATCCTCCTCCTCCTGACTCCTCTCTCTGTCCCGGCTTTGCCAGAACACCACGGTAATCCAGGGAAACCACTCTGCGGTAAGCGTCAGCATGAAGGACAATCCCATGATGCAACACTACGCCGCTGTCTACGCCTCCTCCATGGGAGTGATGTTGCTCTTCAAACTCATCAGAGGCATTGCCTTCGTCAAGGTCAGGACAGCAGACCGTCCTCGTCGCGTCTTTTCAGTTTTAGCATGTATATGTTGCCCGCTCACGACAGTCGAGGAAATTTTTAAAGCGAGAATCCAAAAGACACCAACATTCCCACCGGGCTGAGGTCAACTGAAACGTGTTCATGCATCATTACGTCTGTCTTTGGGCTTGAACCAGGGTTTCAAGTGCTCCTTGTTTCTGCGAGCCACCTGCCAGTTTATAATGCTTTTTCTTCCTCAACCCCGTATTCGGCCACACTTCAGAGGGTTGGCAATTAAACTACTGATGACACGTCATTGACTCTTGTAGCCCACAGCAGACACATCCAGGTGTAGTAGTCAGGGTGTGTCCACCTGGGGAGAGAATGTGATAAAACTGCTGCTTTTCTGGAGAGATGACTGAGTAGGACACTGGTGTTCCCCCACGTGTGGACGCATATTAAAATGCCAGCCGTTTCTGGGCTTAAATACTGCACATACATAACAAAGGAAACAACAGGGACATGTCAAGGCTGCTGCTGAGCGAAGTGAACGTTGCCTCGCTTCAATGTACAGTTGATTTAGACGATGTAAAGTTACTGTAGTTTAGTTAAACAGAAACATTTCAACTGGCAGCTGCTGACAGAGGGGGTCATTTTAAATGCAGAGGGTTTAGAAACTGGCCAGAATTACCCGAGAATAATCTCCACACCCAAAGAGAAACATAGAAAAGTGATTCATGCAAGTGCCATTATTTTTAAATTCTTAAAAGTCAACGTGTGTGTATCTGTCAGTATCAATTCTTTAATCACAAAATTTAAGGGATGTTTGTATATATATGAGTTTTAACTCCCAAATAGTCAGATCGGTATCGGCATGAGCAATCCAGAATCAATCGCTCTCTTACGTTTGACACTCAATGAGCTTTCCTGTTCCACACATCACATTAAACACACAAGACGTCTGGTTTATGAGCTACAGATCCTCAGTGGTGAGTGCTGCTGAATCTTTCTCTGGTCGTCTCTCTGCAGGGAACTCTGCGAGCCGCCTCCAAGCTGCACGACCAGCTTTTCCACAAGATCCTCCGCTGCCCCATGAAGTTCTTCGACACGACGCCCACAGGAATAATCCTCAACCGCTTCTCCAAGGACATGGATGAAGGTGAAAGACTACACCACTGTCCGAGATGCTGCTCACTAACTGACAGAGTCATGGAGCCTTTTGGAAACTTTAGTGATATCTTCTCATGTATTTCCCTCCAGTCGACACCCGCCTGCCCTTCCAGGCTGAGATGTTCATCCAGAACGTGATCCTGGTCTTCTTCTGTCTGGGCGTCATCAGCTGTGTTTTCCCATGGTTCCTGGTGGCCGTGGGTCCTCTGGTCTTACTGTTTGCAGCACTTCACAGCGTCTCCAGGGTCTTCATCCGGGAGCTGAAGCGTCTGGACAATGTGACGATGTCGCCCTTCATGTCCCACATCACCTCCAGCATCCAGGGCTTGGCCACGCTGCAGGCCTACAGCAGGGGCCAGGACTTCCTCAAAAGGTCAGGCTTGCAACCGTAAAATGAGTAGGGAACAGGGTTTGATCCTGAAACCACACTCAGACTGTATGTGTCATTGTATTCAGGTACCAGGTTCTACTAGACCAGAACCAGGCTCCGTTCTACCTGTTCAGCTGTGCGATGCGGTGGCTGGCTGTGCGGCTGGACGTCATAAGCATGGCTCTGATCAGCATTACTGCCGTGATGATGGTCCTGATGCATGGACAGATCCCTCCCGCCTACGCCGGCCTCGCCATCTCCTACGCCGTGCAGGTAACTAAGACCAAGACACCTTACGTTACCTGTAAGAACGGGTACCTTCCAGCACTTTGACATGACTGTGCCTGTCCCTCCCTCAGTTAACAGGGTTGTTCCAGTTCACGGTCCGTTTGGCCTCTGAGACCGAAGCTCGCTTCACTTCCGTGGAGAGAATCCACCACTACATACAGGTACTGGTAACGGGTTCTTTTCCTGCTGGTTAAACTGGTCTGCAGTGGCTTCACATTAGGAGCCGGAATCTTACGATTCGATTCAATCAAGATCCAATTCTTGGTATCACAGTTTGATTCAGAATGATTCTCGGTTCAATAAATAGAAAAGGCACTAAATTCAGGCTGCTGTGTGCCTGCAGGTCGTCAGAAATTAAACAGTTTTTTCTCCACCTTGTCAGAGTTTGGCTTTCCAGTTTCTTAGTGCTGGTTCAACACTCCACTTCACTAATGTAGCTCTTTGGAGCCGATGTATTCTCGATATTTCACCTTCGTCTCGCAGAGGTCGCGATCAAGAACCTTTATCGCCCTGAGATTATAAAATCCAGAATGCATAATTGAAGATGAAGTCTAGATTAGAGAGGAACTGCACTGTACCCAGAAAGCCAACTCCCCCTTCCCTCGTTGTGCAGTTTCCCTGCAGAGCGATGACCAGAGAAAGATTCAGCACCACTCACCACTGAGGATCTTTAGGTCATTTGATAAACCAGATGTGTTGTATCCAAAATCTTTTACGTTATCAGACAACTTCCTATTTGCTTTTATTTTTCTCTTACACGAACGAGACAGACGTACAGGGTTCTTTGGCCTTGGCAGAGGTCTGCGAGCGCCAGTGTAGTTCTTCTGTCATCTAATCAAATAAAAACGTTTAAAGAAGTTATCTGTTTGCCTTGTCTTGATTGATAAACACCTTTAACCGTAGCTGCTGCACCGACACCTCCTCTTTCCCAGCTTGGATAAATCATTATGCTGTCTGTGTCTCAGTCCCTGTCCCAGGAGGCCCCGGCCCGGGTCAAAGGTCGCGCCCCTCCGGCTGACTGGCCCCAACAGGGGGAGCTGATGTTCAGGGAGGTGGAGATGAGGTACCGGGAGAACCTCCCTCTGGTCCTGAACAGGATCTCCTGCACCATCAGACCCAAAGAGAAGGTCGGCATCGTGGGCAGGACCGGATCAGGTTCGACGGGGTTCTTGGTCTCCACAGTTCAAAAGTTTAATGAAAGAAGACTCCGAGCCCTGTGGATAACATGTCACCTCTCTCCCTGCCTGTTTATCTCCCTGTCTGTCTCTCTGCCTTACCCCCTTTCTCTCTGCCTGCCTGTCTGTCTCCATGCCTGCCTGTCTCCCTGCCTGTCTCCCTGTCTTCCTGTCTCCCTTCCTGCCTTTCTTTCTCCCTGTCTGTTTGTCTCCCTGCCTGTCTCCCTGCCTGTCTGTCTCCATGCCTGCCTTTCTCCCTGCCTGTCTCCCTTCCTTCCTGTCTCCCTGCCTGTGTCCGTCCCTCTCTGTCTCCCTGTCTGTCTCCCTGCCTGTCTCCCTGCCTGCCTTACTCCCTGTCTCTCTGCCTGCCTGTCACACTTCCTGTTTGTCTCCATGCCTGCCTTACTCCCTGCCTGTCTCCCTTCCTGCCTGTCTGCCTGTCTCCTGCCTTTCTCCCTGTCTGGCTGTCTCCCTGTCTGTCTCACTGCCTGTGTCCCTACCTCCCTGTCTCACTGCCTATCTCCCTGCCTACCTTACTCCCCGTCTGCCTGCCTGTCTCCCTGCCTGTCTGTCTCCATGCCTGCCTATCTCCCTGCCTGTCTCCCTTCCTGCCTTACTCCCTGCCTGTCTCCCTGTCTGTCTCCCTGTCTCCCTGCCTGTCTGTCTCCCTTCCTGCCTTACTCCCTGCCTGTCTCCCTGTCTGTCTCCCTGCCTACCTTACTCTCTGTCTGCTCGCCTGTCTCCCTGCCTGTCTGTCTGCCTGCCTGTCTGTCTGCCTGCCTTTCTCCCTGCCTGCCTGTCTCCCTCCCTCCCTGTCTCCCTGCCTGTCTGTGTGTGTGCAGGGAAGTCGTCTCTTGGCGTGGTCTTGTTCAGGCTGGTGGAGCGCTGTGGAGGATCCATCCTGATCGACGGCATCGACATCAGTGACATCGGACTGGCCGACCTCCGCAGCAAGCTGTCAATCATCCCCCAGGACCCGGTCCTGTTCAGCGGGACGGTCAGGTAGGAGCACCTGAGAAGACCGTCTGATACTTACAGCTCCTCAGAGGATGGAAGTCGTACGAAAAGGTCAATTTCCCGAATGTACAGCACGAACACATCGGATCAGATTAGTTTTGTGTGTTACAGGTCTAATCTGGACCCCTTTAACCAGTACAGTGAGGAGCAGATCTGGGATGCCCTGGGGAGAAGTCACATGAAGGAGTGTGTGAGTACAAACTCAGACTCGCTACAGACCAGTACATATTCATATATACATGTAGGAAAACATCACACACAGCCAGTGATTTTAAGGTATAAAACTGCTTCTTGTGCCGTTGTTTTTATCTACGAGAACAAAACAGGACTAAAACTAGAGCAGTTTGATGGGTTAGAATTCAGAGCCTGTTTTTGATCTGTTCGGGTCGATGGTGGGACCTCGTAGTGTGACATGATGGCAGTAACTGGAAGGACTGGTGAAGGGGGTGAGAGGGGTCCTGCTTGATCAGAGTGGCTTTCTGATTACTGAGCGGGTGTAAAGTTCACATACAGGAGTTCAAACCCAGTCCTCACACAATCCTTCAGAGATCTGACGTTTGATTTGTGTAGATACAGAGAAAACTTAGGGACTGTGAAGGTGAAGCCTCGTTGTTGTTGCCAGTTTGTAACGTGATTCTTTTGGTCACTCACGCTGATGCCGACTGACGTAGGACCAAATTCAAACAGGAAGGTTTTCAAACCTAAAAATCAAAAAGCTGTTTTACCACAAAAAAGGTAAAGGGTTTGTGCCACATATAAGGAATAAATTACAAGTTGTTATAAAGAAGCGATAACTCAGCTCTTTGTTTTTTTTCTCAGCGGGGAAACAGCTTTTCACAAAAATCACTTTTTTGTGATTTCTGTAAAAATAGACGCGGAAACGCGACCAAAACTCACAGGATGTCTTTCCTGATGGAGCCACAGGTTCTGATGCAGCATGTTCAGAAGCAAGGACGATAAACCACAGACACATGAAAAAAAACCTGTCTGTCTGTCTGTCTCTCAGGTGTCCCAGATGCCCCTGAAGCTGGAGTCGGAGGTGGTGGAGAACGGAGAAAACTTCTCTGTGGGAGAGAGACAGCTACTGTGTGTCGCCAGGGCTCTGCTGAGGCAGTGCAAGGTGAGAGACAGACAGGTTTACAGAGAGACAGACAGGTTGATGCTCCCCTCCCCCTGGCCTCTGTCATCTGATTGCCTGGTTCTGGTCTCAGGTCCTGATCCTGGACGAGGCCACAGCAGCAATAGACGCTGAGACGGACGCTCTGATCCAGGAGACCATCAGGACCTCGTTTCAGGACTGCACCACCCTGACCATCGCTCACCGGCTCCACACCGTCCTTGCCTCCGACCGCATCATGGTGCTCAACCAGGGACAGGTACTCCCCCACACCGACCAATAGGAGCTCAGCACCTGCACACGATCAGTCAACATCAGCATGTCACAGGCACACATCTGAAACAGTGAAAACTAGTTTTAGTTGGGGACCTGGTTTTGATTTGGTCTTTGGAAGAAGATGTTTGTTAATTTGAGTCTAGTTTTATATTTAATGTTTTAAGTTTTAAGTCTTATATTACATTTTATATTAAAGTTAATATAGACCTCCTCTGTAATTTGTCAGGCTGGAGGATCTCAGTCCTGGTGGATTTGGTGACACCTGTAGTTACTAGTGGTAAAAGCAGATGTGTTTTAATACTACAGGTCCCAGAATTCCAGCTACTGTGGTTTTAATGAAGAAGTCTGGCAGTAATTGGCCTTTTTCCTTCATTCTGAGAGTCAGAGAGAAGCAGGACACAGTGACAGGAGCTGGTTACCTGGCTGAGAAGGTGGAGGTGTGCAGCCTGAGACCTGCAGCTCTTCATCTAACAGCCATCGTGGCTGCTCCTTCTTCTTCCATTACTCCCTGCAACATTTCAGACTAATCCGCTGTCCAGAAATGTCAAGCTCACCGACAAACACACTGCATTTCCTGTGACCACGTCATAATAAAAGTCAACTGGTGTTTCTCCAGTTAAATGCTTTTAATGTGAAGTTGCAGTAGCAGGAAGTGTTGGGTTTGCATTAATGCAGTAATGTTAAATGAATATCTTGCACCACTTTAAATCTTTTTACGATGTTGTAACTTACTTTGGGAAGATCACTGAGGGATGCTCTTTATCCCCCTTCAGACCGTTCAGGCTTAACTGACGTAAAGGATTTGATGGGAGCTGCAGTAAATCTATTTATTGCACATAAGTTACAATAGTGAATTGTGAATATCTGAAATATACAGTGACGTGTCATCTGCATACAACAAATTTTTATGTTCCTCATCACCGATTTTATACCTTTGTGTTTTATCTTGTCACATGTTGGTTCAGTACTGATCAGGAGACGGAGGAAACTTAGGCATAGCTTGACATACTCTTCTTTTATTACTAAAAGGTTTATATAAATGATCATTTATTCTTTTTTCAAGTATTTTATTTGGATTTGTTTTCAGTTAACAGACATTAAACAAAGCAAAAGACATGACACAGTTCCATAACAAACAACAGGTACAAACAAAGCGAACACAGCCACAAAAAAAAGCTGTGGAGGCAGAACACGTACACTAAAAACAGAGTCCAGGTGGGCGACAACTTACAGTTTTCAGCAGTTGAAAATACCTGAGAATACCAGGCAGAAAGTACACCAGGTGAACACCTGCGCATTAGACACCGAAACCTGATCAGTTGATACAGGTACAAACGTAGAAACCTGTGGCCTGCAGTCAGGAGGGAGGATTATGATGTTGAAAAATGAATGTTGCCCTGGGATGGTATCCAAGTTTTTAATGATTGATCTGATGTAGTGTCTGTAGAAGGTGAAATACAGAAATCACCGTCTACTCAAACTCCTTTAATTAAAGTTGGACCCAAACCAGATTCATAAAGTGCATTAAAAACGTAGTTCATTACCATCATAACAGAGGAAAAAGGGGACTGTTGAAGAAGTACAAAATAGTAAATAAAATTTCTTTGTTGTGATTGGTCCAGGTGGTGGAGTTTGACGAGCCGTCCAAGCTGCTGGCCAATGAGAACTCTCGGTTGTGCTCAATGATGGCTGCTGTGGAAAACAAGATCTCTGTCCGAGGATGAAGACATACTGAGGACTGAGAGGGGGGTCCGAGGTCACAGCAGGTCAAAGGTCAAGCATTGATGTTAGGTCAGCCCTGTCCCAGTGGTCCCGTTAAAACCAGGATAAACCAGGAGATGAAGAACATTTACAGAAACTAAAGGACTGATCTGGAGGTGCTGTGTCTGTTCCTGTACTGTATATTTTAAAGACAAAAACACTGATCTCAGACCTGCTGTGGTGGGAGAATATAGATCTGTTTGTAGTGGTATGTTCAGAGTCTGCTCTGACGTCTTTTGAATCTTTGATGTCTCATCATCATCTCACTCACCTACTGTTGCCTTTTTGCAACGTGAAGACATCTTTCTGTTTAATAGTGTTTTTTTGTCTGTTTTTATGAGCTGATATGAACCAGGCCTTTGGTTATTATTCTTTTTAATGATCTGTTTTATTGTCATAAACACATTCGGAGTGACTGGTGACCTTGCACCGTATGATTGGATGTTTGGAGACAGATAGGAGGTTAAAGGACCTTTCCAACATGATTTCCTTCTTCTTAAACCTTTATACTGTCGTAGTGTTTACAATGAAACATGGCTCAGCTCAGCTCATTCAGCTGAACCCACAGTCCAAAACTACTGTGAATCAGTATTCGATCCTGTTGAGTCAGGTGTGATTCAGGGGCTCTGAGTCAAAGAGCCAATATCATCTGACACAAACCTGTGTCCTGCAGATGGTGGTAGGATATTATTCATTTTCAGCAAAAAAAAAAAAAAGATTGAAAAGACTTTAAGTAGGAAGCATGTAACCCTGAGTGAAAACCCCTAAAACGACGGTGCCAACCACTGCACGAGCGTGCCGCCCTCAGTCAGAGCGTAAAGCCATTATTCCCCGTTTTCCATTGAGTTTAATGTGGAATGAAACCTCAGGTGTGTCCTGCAGGTGTGTTAATGTTTCTTCTCCTCACCTGTTCGCTTTAATGTGAGGATTTCTTTGCTGTGAGCTGCTGTTTCTTTGCTGGAAAATGTTTTTATTCTGTTTGTTGATGCTGCTCTGACACTGTAAAACCCTACTGATCTAAATGATGCTTTTATCTTTTCTCTTAATGTGTTGAATTAGTTTCTGGAAACTGAGTAGACAGATCGACTGTCAGGACGTTTGTTTTGCAGCCTGGTCTTTATTTCAGTAGATGGACAGATTTGTCTGACCCGTCTGGACATCTCCTGTCTGACATCCTGTTTGTCCACATGTCTCTCCAGCATCACCGCAGAGGAAGACGTCATCATAACTGATGGACACAACTAAAAAAATAAAAGCCTGGTTGCGAAGATAAACAGTTTTCCTTTAAGGAGCTGAGCGAGGCTGAACTCTTCATGAACCAGAGGAAGTGAAAGACTTTTCACGTCAGCACCATTTTCTATCACATCTGGTTTCTCGAACAGCCTCGTAGAAAACATCTGTGTGTGTGTGTGTGTGTGTCTGCTGTGTTTTTCTAAAAGCCTTATAGCATGACTCGATACTGCCTTGTTAGCAGGGAAGGGGGGAAGGGGGGGTCTGCCCCGAAATATTGTCAATAAAACTATTTTAAGATGAAAAGTTTGTGGTAATTCCAGCTGTTTCTGTCCAGTTTAATAAAGTTTATATACATGTTATGTATGTTCACATTTTCTCAAAATTATTTTTATCCAGTGAGGGAAGTTTGACCCTCAGCTGTAAAGGTCTCTCTCTCTCTATATATATATCTATATATATATATCTATATATATATATCTATATATATATATATATCTATATATATATATATATATATATATATATATATATATAGATATATATAGATAGATATATCTATAGATATATATATATAATATCTATATATATATCTCTATATATAGATATATATATGTGTGTGTGTACGTGTTTGTGTGTTTGTATGTGTGTTTGTATATACGTTTATATATGTGTATACACGTATGTATGTGTATATATATATATATATACACACACACACACACGTACGCATGTATATATATATATATGTGTGTGTATACATATATGCGTGTGTATATATACATATGTATATATATACATATATATACATGTATGCATATATATATACATATGTATATATACATACATGTATATATATATATATATATGTGTACATATATATGTATATATGTGTATATGTGTGTGTATATATTATGTATGTGTATATATGTGTGTGTGTATATATATATACGTGTATATATACATATGTATGTATATATATACATATATATACATACGTGTGTATATATATATATACATACACATATATATACATACTTGCGTATATATATATATATATATATATATATATATATATATATATATATATGTGTGTGTGTGTGTGTGTATATATATACGTGTATATATGTATATATGTGTATATATATATATGTATATATATATATATATGTGTGTATATATGTGTATATATGTGTGTGTATTTTTGATGTGTGTATATTTATGAATATATATATGTATATGTATATATAAAATTATATATATGTATATATGTGTTTATATATCTGTATATATACATATATATATATAAATATTTATATATGTCTGTATATATATACATATAAATATATATATATATATATCTGTATATATATACATATATACATATATACATATATACATATACATATATACATATCAATCAATCAATCAACCAAACTTTATCCGTATAGCACCTTTAATAGAGGCTAGTGCAGCTCAGACAAACTGTTAGTAACAGTTCAGTAAAACAGTTTGAGAGATTTTTTAAAAAGTTAAAAATCTGATAATAAAACAGATTAAAAACATTTTTAAACATTAATACAATAAAATAAATAAATTAAAAATATAGACTGACCACAAAACGTCTTCAGCAGCAGCAGCCAGGCTGAAAAATGTGGGATTCAATTTTGTGCTTTAAAGGTGTCAACACTTTGAGACTGTTCCAGCAGCTCAAAGCATAAATATCCATCTATCTACCGTTTGTCCTGATGAGGAGCTTCATTCTCTCCAGGTGACTGACTAAATGTGTGATGTCAACGGCCTGTGTGCATCATCCTTTTTACAAAATCTGTTTTCATCTGACTGAACAAAGTATTTCAAAATAAAAAAAGGGAACAGAAAATAAAACGACGGACCCAGAGAGGCTGTGGCTCAGAAGTTCGTCCGCTGATCACGGGGTCAGGGGTTCGATCCCCAGCTCCTCCAGTCCACATGTTGGACCTGCTCCTGATGGTCTGACCTGCAGCTCACTGATACATGATGTACAACATAACTCTCAGGAGCTTATTCATATTTCCTCATCTTAAATGTTCCCACACACACATTCTCTGAGCAGCCCAGTGTTCATTATGACCAACCATCAGCACTGTCCCGTCTTTAAACCAGGAGCCAGTTGAGAACCAGTGAGCCCCCCCCCGGCACCACCACCACCAAAACCCGGCCCTGTGGCGAGACAGACTTTAGACTGAGCCTTTCTCCACACGTTACAGCTCTGTGACTTGTTATTTCATGTGAGGTCTGCAGACTCAGATCGTCTCCCGGAGACCTGGATCTTAACCTGGATCTGTACGGGTCCATTAAACGAGAAGCCTGACCCCCTCCTGTTGACCTTTGACCTGGTGCTGGTCACATCAGCTCCACAGCGCCCCCCCGGGCTGCAGAAACTTTTTTCTGCTGTTGTTACTTCCTGTTTAGTCGGGAGCAGATCCTCTTCTGTCTAACCTGTCTCCTCCGGTGTCTTCTGTGTCTTTGTTTGATAAAACTCTCCTGTCTTTGTCTCCTCTTCTGTCCTCTCAGCACAGACACACAGACCACCTCCACCTAACATTAAAACGCACCGGGAGGATCTGGATTCAGTGATCGGGATAGAGAGCAGGGAGCCGGGCTGATTCCACAGGAGGAGCCGGTGTTTATCTGGTCCTTCTGCTCCGGGTCCTGATGGATTTTACATAAACCGCTTGTCCTTTAAAACCACCAATAATGCGCTCTCTGCTGCTAGTGCTAATTAGACTGTCTGCTAATTAGCCGGCTCTGCTAACCAGGTTAGTTAAATGAGTTAAATTAATTAACGCTGTCGCTGTTTTGACCTCTAACTCCGACATTATCTCCGTCTGTTAAAGTGCCTGTTGTTTAAAGGGAGTTTGGTTGAAAGCTAAAGGTGCTAATTAACAGAGCAGCTAGCCTCGGCTAAAACTGGCTTTAAATGTAGTCTGAGCAGGTTAAATAGAGTTTAAATGGACTCAGACCAGGCTTCAAAAAGGGGGTTAAGCGGGTGAAACTCAGTTCTTGATTTAAGTTTCCTTTTATTGTGTTTATAGCAGGTTTTGAGTTCAGTTAGACTTTAGTTTAGTAGGTTTTTGAATGTAGTTTTGCCTGTTTTACACACAGGGGCGAATTCAGTGAGTCCTTGGTTTAAAACTGATTTTAAATGTAGATTAAGTTTGGCTAAAAGTAGTTTTAATTGGGCTCAAACTGGAGGAAAGAGCTTGTGAACTGGTCCAGTGTTAAACCGGGTCATAATTGTAGGTAGGACCGGCTTTAATGTGGATCTAGAAACGGATAGTACCAGGTTTAAGGTCAGTTGGGTCACAAGTGTCCTTATTGCTGTTTATGTCCGGTTAAAAGTTAAATTAGACCTTTTATTGGAAGGGGTTTTGAATGTAGTTTGGTCTGGCTTACAAAGAGTTAGCTAGTTTCTGCTTTAAATCTATTTTTTCTGAAATAGTCCTGTGTTAAACTGGGTTATAAATGTATTGTATACTGGGTTTACTGGTCTAGAAACAAGGTTAGACCAAGTTCCTTTTTGGTGTTTACTGCTGGTTTTGAGTTCAGTTAGGCTTTTGTTTGATGGGGGTTTGAATGTAGTCAGGTCCGGTTTACACCGTGACTTCAACCCTCTTGGTCTCGGGTTGAAAAGTTTGGTTAACTCGAGTAAACGGGCTAAAACTAGTCCTGTGCTAAACTGGGTTAGAAATGTAGTCTGCCCTGGGTTTAGTGAGGGTCAAGAAGCAGATATTCTAGGTTTAAGCTCGATTCTGGATCACAAGTGTCCTTACTTATTTCTTGTTTATATAAAAGTTATGTTAGACTTTGGTTTAATCAGATTTTGAATGTAGTCTGGTGTATTTAATACAGTCAGTCTCTGGTTTGAAACTGGTTTTAAATGTAGTCAGACCTGGTCTTTTCTGTCCTTGTGAAGACAGTCAGTATTGGTTTTGAAATTTTAAAGAGTCCTCTTCTGGTTCTCGTTGGTCTTTGATGCAGTTAGTCCAGGTCTAAGTGGGGTTTAGTCCCAGGTTTAGCTCAAGATGGCAGAGCTCCACCAGACTCCTAACTCGCTATGCTGCTGCCGTAAATCCCTGCCGGTCTCTGGGGCCCGGTGTGTTGGGGACTCAAGCCGGCCCTCCACAGGCCCAGGTCCTGGGTCTCCGCGGTGTCCCCTGGTGGATGTGGCCTCGGCATCAAACTTCAGGTGCTTCCAGCTGCGACACTTCCACCTGGACCTGCGGCTAAACTTTGCAGTGAAGGAAATGAGCGGCTGGTTGGTTCTGGATCTGATCCTGGTGCAGCCAGGGATTCACACCCTGGTCCTGGACTCCCACCCCTCTCTGTTAATCCACTCCATAGACTGTAAGGTCCCTGGGGCTGGACAGGAGGAGCCCGTCTCCCTCACGTACCGGGTCGACCCCTTCACAGATTACGGATCATCGCTCAACATCAGCCTGCCAACGGCAGCCGTGAAACCAGGCCGATTGATCCAGATCACAGTCCGCTATACCACCACAGATGGACCAGCGGTAAGGAGACCACAACACACACTTCTTTATGATAAAGGCTTACCAGTGCCATCAGCTGATTTGGTCTCATCACAGATGTCAATCATTTATCAATAAGTCACAAGAAATGTCAAAGATAAAGACTCAGCCACACAGTTGGTCTTCAGGAGAACTGAGTCTCTCTCTGCCTCTTAATCCACGTATCTGGACTCTGCAGTTCCAGAATGGGCGCGTTCCCAGGAAGTCTGTGAGTCCTAAGGTCTGTCCAGATCCACAAAAGAGCCTCGGGAGGACTTTCTGCAGAATCTCAAAGAGTCAGATTGGGCTTCAGAAAACTTAACCAGACTTCACTTGGAAAATGACCCATAATCCACGTCCAAGCCCTAAAAACAACACTATGTACCCCATTTATTTTTGAGGATTTTTACTATTTTCATCGTAGCTGTACGATTTTACTGATGTAGTGAGGTCTGATAATGCACAAACAGAATAATTTGGATTTATTTATATAAATCTTGTCATTGGGTTTTTCGCTGACGGAACAGTTCGACTCAACAAATACAAGTTAAAAAGTTTTTAAAAAAGACCCAGGTTCCACCCACCAACATCCCGCCATGTGAGTCAGCAAGAAAGCATATTAAAAAAACAGTAAATATTCAATAAATAACAACAACTACTAAATAAGTAGCGAAAAAATCAAAAAGTTTGATGTTGAAAGATACAGGACAGATAACAGGTAGAGATTTCTCAGTCTCCAACGTGCTGCTCCCCAGCAGCTCCGCCAGTCTCTGACTGACACTAAGGTGGTTCATAAAGTCTAGAAGGAGCCTCCAGGTCTCCAGGCAACCTTCCAACGAGAGTCTCGGCCTCTCTAGTTTTATGCTTTATGAGGTTCCCTTTCCCCATCTGTCATGTGTTGGAGGTGAGGCGTGTTTCCACTGAAGAATCGTAATAACAGGCTGTTAGAGGGTCTGGATTTATTTGTTCTGTTCTGCAAAGTGAGACCCACTGCAGCGTGAGACTCCGGCATCAGAGCGTAGAGGCTCATTACCGGGTGATTTTTCATGATCCATTAATCTGCTGATCAAGTATTTTGTCTCAAATGTCATAAAATAGTTTCACACTCTCAGACTCCAGGGTGACGTCTTCAGCAGTCCAAACCCCGAAGACATTCAGTCACAGTGATGGAAACAGGAAATCGGACACATTTCAGAACTGGACCCAGAGAATGGAAGACGTGAAGCTGTTTCCCGCCGTAAACTGGCTGCATGTCTGTTCACACTGACTTTTTTTTTCTCTGTCTGTCTTCAAATTTGAAAAACATCAGAGATTAAAGAAAAGGTTGGAAAATGTGCAGGTTTGTGAAGCTGAATTCAGTTTTTCACCATCGTTTAGATTCGGCCGGACTTATTCTCAGATTTTCTGTTTTTCTCTGTACGGTCGTCCATTCGAAGATACTTGGACTCTGGGAAACACAAACAATTTTCTGACATTTTAGACAAAACACTTACATCAAATACTGAAATACTAGATAATAATAAAACTAGAAAATAATCAGCAGATTGATTGATAATCAATGCAATCAGTGATGATTGTGGAATGATTATTTTCATTGTTGTTTATTTTCAAATGACGTGTCTTTAATTGATGGAAATACTCAACATGTCCACCGCGCACACAGACGGAGTGAGTGAACAGTTAAATTTAAGCTGCCGTGTGAAGATGAAGATGACGATGACGATGATTTGTGTGTGTGTGTGTGTGTGTGTGTGTTAGATCTGGTGGTTGGACTCTGAGCTGACCTGTGGTCAGTCTCGTCCTCTGGTCTTCACTCAGGGTCACTCGGTGTGTAACCGCTCCTTCTTCCCCTGCTTCGACACGCCCGCCGTCAAGAGCACATACACTGCTACCGTCAGGGTGAGTGCTGACCTCTGACCCCTGATACCTGCACTGTCACTGCACCGTCAGACCTGCTGTAGACCTCGACTCATGTAGTATCTGCTGACAGGCCTTAGTTTTTCTTTTATAAGCCATGATGTGTGCTCAGACCTTCAGTGTTAACCACAGATACTCAGTTGTACATGAATATAAAGTAAATCCAAGCTTGTGCAGGAGAGCTGGAAACTAAAATCTGAGAGTTCTCCTAAAAGACTCAAGGCGAGTTAAACACACCTGCAGTATGTAAAAATATGCTGGATAAAATATCTGTGTTGGTATATACTATGCAGAACGAACATTACCTGCAGTGTTTGATGTAATTAGACTTTGACATTTACATACCTTCATTACTCAGATCCGAGGGATCTTCGCTGGAAATGTACATGTTGGTGTAGGCACAAAAAGACACACAGCTCAGCATTTTCCACTGCGTGAGAATTCACTTGTGTCATTGCGTTGAGGAGCTACCTTCTGAATAGAGGGTCTTTTTCCAGCCTGTAGCCTGGTACAGGTGCTTCAGACATTTCAATCAGTGGACACTGACGTTTGACTGAGTTTCTATGAGATCACATCAGACCAGGTTCAGTTCTTTAGATCAGCTTTCCCTCCAAGTTGTATAAGACAGGTGAGAGGGAAACTGCAGGCAAACAGAAACCCTCTTCATCCTCCTCTTCCTCTCCAGGTCCCAGACGGAGTGACGGTTCTTATGAGCGCGTCTCGGAGCTCCTACTCCAAACAGGACCGGGTCTTCCAGTTCTCCATGGAGTTCCTGTCCCATCCTACCTGGTGGCGCTGGTGGCCGGAGAGCTGCAGCACGTCGATGTCGGCCCGAGGTCAGTCGCTCCCAGACCACCCAGTCTGACTCTGAGCCCAGGAGCTGTGCTCACACACAGCGTCACATGTCACTACTGACTGTCCACCGTGTGTCCAACGAACGCCAGAGGAAATGATGTCAAGCTGCAGATCACTTTGTTGTTGTTGTTATCGTTATTATTATTATTATCATTACTATTATTATTATTATTTATTATTATTCTGTGGGGGAAATTTGGTTTGAATACAGACATTAACTCACAGGAACAGCAACAACCAATTGTCAAGCATATACAACGATATGATATACACTACAGTATATATAAAAATAGAATATTAAAAAACAAATAGAATAAAATCAAATGTGCATGTTGCAGATTTATTGAAACAGGCTGCAGAGCTGTTTTTAGAGACAGGTAAAAATAAACACACACATGTAGCTTAGGGGACATTTCAGTATTTTAAATGCAACAAGAAGACAAACATGAATAAAACGTAATTTCTCTCAGACAAACGTATGAAAGAGTGGAACAGCAGCCGTTACAGACTTGCAACTGGAACCAGAAACTGGAACATGAGCTAGGATCCATCAGAACCCTGCACCACCGAGCTGATAATGTGCCAACAGGTGTCCAGGTTCAGGAGAAGGAGCAAAAACACCTGAAGGATGCACCTAGAGCTTGTGGATACGCAAACTGGACCACAAGACCCAGGATGAACACCAACACTGCGGGTGGTGAAGAAAAGAGGAACAAACGCAACCACATCGTCGCCATCACGTACGAGTCTGGAGTATCTGAGAAACTCAGGAGGATCTTCAACAGACACCACATCCCTGTGCTTTTCAAACCCAGCAACACACTCAGACAGAAACTGGTCAATCCTAAAGACCGCTCACCCAAACACAAGAAAAGTAATCTGGTGGATGCAGTCCAACGCAGTGAGGAGCACACAGACGTAGATCAGATCAGTGAAACGAAATAATACTGAACAAACACGTGGCTCAACACAGGACAGCCAACTCCTCAGGTCCCAACCTAAAGGATCAGGGAGACTCCTTCAACAACAACATACACGTTGTGGATAGGGAGGACAGGTGGTTTGAAAGAGGAGTGAAGGAGGCGATCTACGTTCAAGTAGAGAAACCATCTCTCGACAGAGGAGGAGGTCTACAACACCACTTATCCCCCCACCTACAATGCTGTCCTCTCATCCCTCCACAGGACATTTACCAACCGTTCAGACTTGGCCTCAGGTGACTGCGGCGACGCCAGCAACTCTAACGACCCTCGTTACAACAGCCAGGAGCGCTAACGGACCCACTGACACCAATGATAATGAGCCCACAGAGGTTGAATTACCTGGGACTCCCCGCCGGTCAGCCAGAACTGAAGAGGCCTCGGCTTTACGGAGCTTTAGAGTGAGTCTCGGCTCTTTGTCAAACTGTCCGGACCACAGCTTCACTCTTCTGGTTCAAGCTCGACATGTCGACGCAAAAGCTGATGATATGTCGGTGTCATTAGTTTCTGCTGAAAACAGAAACATCAGATAGTCCGGGTTTAATTATTGCTGAGTCTACGAGTTTTATAAAACATGTAAAATCCCATAGGTTCACTAAACCCGGCGAGGAGATGATCATCAGGATTATCGATGTGACCTTTGACCTCCTCCTCCTCCACTTTTTAGGAGTCGTGTGTGGGCGGAGCCATGTCTGTTGTCCTGTGCGGTGAAGAAGCTGGGGGGCAGCGTGGAGCGCTGGCTGGGCGTGGCCGAGGAGCTGTTTGGGTCTTACCTGTGGGGCAGGTGAGTTCAGAGTCCAGCAGATTTTACATGGTAAAGACTGAAAACGTCAGTAACACAACCCCCACCGTCCGGCTGACCCTTCCCTCAGGTGTGACATCGTGTTCCTGCCCCCCTCCTTCCCCATCGTCGCCATGGAGAACCCCTGCCTCACCTTCATCATCGCCTCCATCCTGGAGAGCAGCGAGTTCCTGCTGATCGACGTCATCCACGAGATCGCCCACGGCTGGTTCGGGAACGCCGTCACCAACGCCACCTGGGAGGAGATGTGGCTGAGCGAAGGGCTGGCGACGTACGCCCAGAGGAGGATCACTACGGAGGCCTACGGTAGGAGTACTGCAGAAAATACTGCTGAAAATACACATGAAAAACTACAGAATCACTAAAAGCTTTTGATTCATTTTGTAAAACTTTTCTTTTTCTTTTTTTTTTAAAAGCCTCTGATGAATTTGAGCCCAGAGGTTTATTTTTCCAGTTCCTCCATGTTTTTTATGTTTTATTGGTTTCTTTTCTGTGTTTTTTAAATCTTATTTCATTGTATTTTGGGTTTTATTCTAATTTATTCCTGTACTTTTTATTTAATGTTGGTGTGGATTAGTTTTAATGTTGTTCCTTCCATTTGTAAAGCACTTTTTAACTTTATTTTGACAGCTGCTATCTCATTATTATTGTTGTTGTTATCATCTTAATGGAAAAAATAAGGGGTTTTAAGGTCTAAATTAGTGGATGACTTTCATGTTATTTATTTAACTTTATGTATATTAGTTACAGTAGTAACAGTAATATTATGTCTGGTAGTTACATCACTTACATCACTAGAGCCCCTTAACATTTAAGTGTTATTTTTTTCACCATTTAAAACCCCTTTAAACTGATAATGAATTAATAATCATTATTTCACTGCTCAATTCAAGTCTTAATTAAATCTTAATAAAATACTATTAATTAATAAATATATTGAGTATTATTGGGTAAATTTTAAGGTAAAAATTAAGGGGTTCAGTTTCACACTAGTTTTAAGTATCCTTGCATCCTGTAGCACAGTAGCATGTTGTCCACGAACTTTTGGCCATATAAGGTATCAATACAGAGGCCACACAACGGGCTCCTGCTGAACCGGATGAACGGAGTAATTGTTCCCTCCTCCTCGTCTGCAGGTGAGGCGTTCACCTGTCTGGAAACCGTCGTGCGGTTGGACGCTCTCCACAGACAGCTGCGTCTCCTCGGAGACAACAACCCTGTGAGCAAACTGCAGGTCAAGTTTGAGCCAGGTAACCAGACACACACACACACACACACACACACACACACACACGGATATGATTGAGACTGATACAGGTGAGTTTACATGACTATCACCTCCTCCCTCCTCCAGGTGTGAACCCCAGCACTCTGATGAATCTGTTCACCTACGAGAAAGGTTTCTGTTTCGTGTCGTACCTGTCTCAACTCTGTGGAGACGTCCGACGCTTCGACTGTTTCCTCAGGGTCAGTGCACGCACGCACGCACGCACGCACACACACACACACACACACACACACACACACACAGCGTCAGGTGATGAGAGGACCACTTTGCTGAAGCTTCTTTTGACGTGGTCGTTTAACCTGCAGGTCGTTATCGCGACTTCACTTTTTTCGTCTTATCTTCTCGTGTTGAAGAAAGAAAAACGTGTTCGATGTGTGTTTTTGTTTGTGCGTCACGGCTGCGGGACTCGGTGAACATGTCATTTTTGAGAAATACGTGCGAGGCCAAGCTCACGGTCTGTTATTGTCGGTGCGCAGTGGATAGTACCTGTGTGCACCTCAGTACACGTAGAAGCTGCACACTGGACTCACAGCCGGTTCCTTGCTGCGCTGGGTCGCAGGGGCCGGGTCCGAGGTCAGCGTTCAGCCTGGGGGGGTAACCTCCTCTGTGTGCGTTGTCTGTTCTCAGGACTACATCGCACAGTTCAAGTTTAAAAGCGTGGTGGCTCAGGACCTCATCGACTACTTCCTGGGTTATTTCCCCGAGTTGCAGGACGCCGCCGTCGCTCAGAGAGAAGGTGAGGGGGGGGGGGGGTTGTCGTCATTTATTAGCTTCCAACATAACATGGAGAAGTAAGTGTGAACTCACCCCCTGTCCTGGTCCTCAGGTCTGGAGTTTGAACGCTGGCTGAGTGGCTGTGGACCTCCTCTGTATGAACCGGATCTGTCAGCAGGGGGCGCCCTGATCCAGCCAGTCCAGGATCTGTGTGATCTGTGGAGGAGCAGTGACTCCCCAGACCTGCAGACCCTGACCACCTTTGACCTCTCAGCCTGGAGCACCTTTCAGATCGTACTGTTCCTGGACCGCATGCTGGACCACTCTCCGCTGCCACACGGTAATACTACTAGTACTGCTACTAGTACTCCTACTAGTACTGCTGCTACTGTTACTACTGCTACTACTGTTACTGCTACTGCTAATACTACTGCTATTACTGCTACTGCTACTACTGCTACTACTACTACTGCTACTACTACTATTACTGCTACTGCTGCTACTACTACTGCTACTACTACTATTACTACTACTGCTGCTACTACTACTACTACTGCTACTGCTGCTACTACTACTGCTACTGCTATTACTACTACTGCTGCTGCTACTGCTACTGCTGCTGCTACTACTGCTGCTACTACTACTGGTACTACTGCTACTGCTGCTGCTGCTGCTACTGCTACTACTACCGCTGCTACTAATGATACTACTACTACTACTACTAGAGTTCTACACATAGGTTATTGATCCAGACCTGATGATGATTTGTTGATTGATCAGAGCAGTCACACAGAGTGTCTCTGTCTCTGTCTCTGCAGAGGTGATGGTGAGTCTGTCTGGTTGTTACTCGACTCTGTTTGATGGTCTGAACGCTGAGGTTCAGATCCGCTGGCTGCAGATGGTGGTGAGGAACACGTTCTACCCCGACCTGCCCCGAGTCCGAGCCTTCCTACACAAACACGTGAGAACATGTGATAGTACTGGTACTGTAGTATTACCAGTATCGATTCTACTGCTGTCATCAGTTTTTAGCGCAGAAGTTTAAAACCGAAAATCTGAACATTTGAACAAAGATAAAGGGAAGTTTATTTTTCACTGTTCATTGACTACAGCTCCCATGATGCTTTGCCAGTGTCTCTGTATCCCGTCAGTCGTGTTGAACATTAATTCTTTCCTGTCCGCAGACGTCCAGGATGTACACGGTGCCGCTGTATGAGGACCTGGTCGCCGGGGTTATGAAGTGCGTTGCCGTGGAGATTTTCTACCAGACTCAGCGTCGCCTGCATCCGAACCTGAGACGGACATTGCAGCAGATCCTGTTCCAGACCAGCCCCGCCCCGAACAATCAGAACAGCCCGGCTCTGTCCATCATACCCCCCTCCCCCTCCAGCCCCCCCTCCGCACAGCCGCCACAGCCTGCTACCACGGCATCCGCCTCGGGCGCCGCCACGGGGACTGCCATTGCTCTGAGGGACGTCAACGTGTCAGCGTGAAGTCCACCTTTGCTGTCACGTGATGGAGGATTCAGGCTGTGATTGGTCGGTCGGTCGCCCGCTGACAGACGGAAGATGTGAGGTGACTAAGGGCTACGTGACGTCACGACAGGAAGTTCACTCCAGAGATTTTTAAAGTCCGGCTCGTGTGAGGAAGTAGATTCTGAAGTTGGTGGGGAGATTAAATGAGGTCGGGTCAAAGGTCATGGGTCAGGGATCAGAGGTCACAGCTGCTTTATCATGTGACTCTTTTTTTTTTTTTTTTTTTTTTTTTTTAAGCTCTAATCACAGTTTTCAGGTTCCTGAGGGTCTGCCGACCCACCTGGGTACAACCAACACCTGTATCCTGAACCGACCCCTGAGTTCATCAGGGCCTTTAGACCCTGAGCTGATGTGTTGTTCAAACTGTGGCTTGTGGCCCCGATGTGGGTCCTGTGATTGGACAGATTGTTGTCAGAGGCTGGTGATGATTGAAAGTTTTCGATTTTTACTCTTGGTGCAATTTGACCGATAACTTGAAATGTGACGTCAGAGTTTAGTTTTCCGCTTCCGTCTCGGTAGAACCTGTTTGTAACGTCTCGTCGGTGGATTCAGTCTCAGCAGCAGCAGCAGCAGTTTAGCTGTCCATCAGTGGACATCTCGGTCCATCTGTGGTGAACTTAGATTAAACCAGGTAGCTGCACTGAGGTTGACCTCACCGCTGATTCAAAAGTGGAAGAAGCTCACCTTTCATTTTTAAATTTCGTGATCTGGACGTGATCAACCAATAACCTCCCTCGGTTATTGTTGCTATGTCAGACAACTTACTGTAGATACTGACTGCCGACTGTGAACCACGACATCCTGGTTAGTAAACAGAAGCTGCGTGTGAATGTTTAAACAGGTGAACTACAGGTGTCCTGGTGTTGAGCTGAGGTGACGTCCTCACTCATAGCATTTGACTGGATTTGTTTTAGTTGGATCTGGAGTAAAAACCACACCGTCCATTCGACCAGAGACCTGAACCACGAAGCAGGTTCAACAAAGCCAGGAAATCTTTTCGTTATCTGGCTTCACTGAGCCCGGATAACCTGTCTCAGGAAGCTGGTTATCAACTGGCGGTAGTTTGGCCGCTGACAGGTTTTGATCCGATCCTCTGAAGTTAGGTAGAGCAGGTTAGGTGTGCACCGTTAGTTACCATGGCGATGTACCCCGGTAAGAAGCGAACCGCTGTGTTAACCCTGAAAACCCAGGTAGGGTAACTTCGGGGTTAAACCACAGATCCTGCTTCGTGGAGCAGGTCTCTGGTTGCACAGGCTCCGTCCCCACACACACTGCGACTATTGGTCGGATTTCTGGTAATAACCACGGCGCCCATTAACACTGCAGCATGTGGAGGTTTATCAGAGCTCAGTGGGACACACCCGGTTGATGAGGACGTCCCGTCGCCCACGCAAATACAGCAGGACACAGTCCAGCAGCTGAGTCGGATTCAGCGTCACTCAGCAGAGCTGTGTTGTTTGGACATGAAGAATAATTTACAGTCTGAACCCAACAGATCGTAAACTCCAGCGTCTTCATGGCCGGTGATTAAAATTGACCCAAACACCAGACCACAGGTGCACCTGTAGTTCTCTGACCTACTACCCGCGGGATCGGCAGACCGCAGGTGTGGGTGTCGGGACAGACCCGGAGTCTCCATTGCAGACCCCGCAGACCTGTGGACCGAGCGTAGTCCTGCTTCGCTGTGATTGGTGCATGGAGGGGAGGAGGCGGTGCCTGTGAATGTTAATAGTGTGATCATGAGTAAACCAAGCGCGTCATGCCGAGGTGGCGAGAGATAGTAATGGTGATAATAGAGCAGTGGCGTGTGAGGAGTTCACGGTCCTCGTCCTCGGTGTCGGTGACGTGGTCTCAACAGCCGTCTGAGAAAATACCTGCGTCTTTGATGAGAAGTCGGAGTTACGCACTCCCAAGGTGCATTTCACTGACACACATCCAATCACAGAGCTTTACATTCTGATGTTTCTACATCAGGAAATCGCGGAGCAGTAAAACAGTGTTACTGCGTCGGCCTTTCCTGGAACTATCCTGGTAATTAATCAGTTAATTTATAGGAAATGATTAGGAAAGTTTCCAGGACATCAGCTGGAAAATAAAGAGCTTCCTCAACTTTCCGGTGAGCTTGGATGGAAAGTTCTTCGAAGTGCGGTTGGATGAAAGCTGAAACCACCTGAGTAAGAGGCCCTTGAATGAGACGATGCTGTGGGTTTGATGTTGAGTCGTCACACTTCACTGCTCTGTTCGCTCTGTTTCTGTTGGCTCTTTAACAAACTGCTGCTTTTTGACAAAATAACTGCTTTAACAACCCCCCGCGTCGCCAAAACTAACACGTGACTCTTCAGGGGGAGGGAAATCTTTAGGTCTACCTCCGTCCCGCTGATCCCACCGGACCTGCGGACCAGGACTCGCGGCTCCTCGCCCGGACCCTGATCCGTCAGTCTGAACGTTAAACTGGACATTTACCAGGGAGGCGGAGTCGTCGCGCGAAAGGACTCAGCAGAAAAAATAAAAACCAGCAGAACTCACCTGAGTGGCCTTAATGCGGCCTTCACCGCAGCTGGGAACTGAGAGGTTTCTGCAGTTCAGACACCAGTTCTGCTCGTCTGATGGTTATTCTTCATCCCTTTAATGATGATTCTGACTGTTTGTGCCTAAAATCACCAGCAATAAAATACAGACTTTTAATTGTAGATTACTGGGACTGATTCTGAATATTTACTCTGACAAGAAGAAGAAAAAGTAGTAAATATTTGGAGGAAAGAGACGAGCAGAAACTCGAGTCAGACTGAACCTTTAAAGGTTTAAATCGTGTCGTCAGTCGCCTGTTTCACTTCAAACTGAGTGGAAAAAAAGTCAAATTAAAGACGAGAAATGAAACAATGGCTAAAAAAGATCGGGGAGGGTGATTCACTGGACGATGACTTTGCTTTTTCATCTTGATAAACGACTGATCCAGACTGACTGTAGCTTTAATCAGCAGAGCTGATCAATCCTTGGTGGACTGATCGAGCTGGATCACTTTGAGGCTGATGCTGTTTAATATCTAACAAATAAAAAAGCAGCAATAACAAAAAAAAAGCAATATTTTATGTTTAAGTTTTGGCAACAAAAACTGATTTGAAGCAAAGACATCCTGAATAATCAGATGTGAAACCTGTGCGTCACTGTCCTCTCCTCAGCTCTGAAACGTCCCACTGTTCCCAGCTGACCCTGAACGCCTCCACAGACAGATTTATAATAAACGTGTGATTAAAAATAAACACCTCAAACTTCAAAATGCGGAGTTTTTTTTCACTGTGTGATTCCAGGGTTGGAGGCTCTCTGGGGGCTGATGCAGAAATCTGTGCACTTTATTTATACTTCTTATTTTGAAACTGACAGAATGTGATCAGACAATCAACAGTAACTGAATATATGAATTAATAAATCTGATAGTGTAAAACTATAATTTTTTATTTTTGTCTTTTCCTTTTAATCAGTTCATAACATTTATTAAAACCAAATTTCTTTTATTCTTAATACCGGTTCTTTGGTCTCATCACACGTTTAAACATTTATTTGTTTTAATACACACTTGAATATTTATTGAGATTTTTTTGTCTCATCTGATCATCGAACAGCAGATTCTCAGCGAGATTTCCAATAAATCTTCATCTTTCACTTCCTCCGATCACATGTTGAGTTCAGATTATTAAAAGACCAAAAAAAACACTCAATTCCTGCTTTTATTTATGCTTTTACTGTCAGGTAATAACGGAAATGTTAAGTCGTGATGATGTCAGCATTTTTTTTTTTTTCGGAAAGTACCGGAAGCGCTGTGAGTCTGCCTTCAAAACAAAAGTAGGAGACCCCAGATCAGAGGCATTGAGTCACGTGAGAAACGAGACTGACCTCCAGGATCCGTGTGGGGCAGATGAAGTCCGGACCTAAAACACCAGCTGATCTCTGCAGCTGAGGCAGAAGTAGAGGCTTCGGTCACCCACAGATTCTCAGATTCACGCATCATCTTCTCCTTTTCCAGCTGCTGTTGAACCGTTTACCGGCGTCAAAGCAGCGAGAACATGTTTTAGCAGCTTGGTTTATTTCCCTGGAGTTTCGGGCTGGAACTGTTCGACCGTCTCAGCTTCACACCCAGTTACTCTGCAGCCGTCAGATGAATGTAGTTCGGTTTCCCGATCACATGAAAAAGCACGAGTTGAAAACAAGGAAACAGAATTGATTTACTTCAGTCGGCGGTTTAAAACACTGAGGACGAGAAGCTCATAGTTTCAAGAAACTCGGTTCTATCAAATCTGTCGTTTTTCTGGGAATTGATTTTAATATTTTTCCATATTTACTACATTAAACAACCAGGAAGTAAAGTTGAGAGGTGGTTGTATTGATTTATATTTACAGATCTCGTTCTCACCAAATAAAAACAATCCAATTTCCTCGCTCTTATTTTGAAGGGCTACGCAGGAAGTGGTGTATCTTATTGTGTTGGTTTTGACGGCGGTGTGGCATCCGGAGGAGACTGAGCATCAGAAACCTGCAACAGCTGGACCGACACATCTGGACCAGAGCAGACCGGAGACCTCACAGGTGGACAGACAGGTGGACAGACAGCCCGCTGTCTGTCTCTGCCCCCGACCCCCCCCGCTCCCCCACCCCATCCCACCCCCCCACCCCCCATCGCCCCGAGCATCTGCCCCCTCACCCACCCCCCCTCTACGTCTGTCTCTCCCCCGGTCCGGTGCGGTGTTCCGGGCCGTGCCGGTCTTGTGGTTCCGGGCTCCATGGGGGAGAGCATGGCAGAAGGGACCCGGGTCATCTACCACTTGGAGGACCAGGAAACCCCCTACCTGATCCGGATCAACGTGCCCGCGCAGCGCGTCACCCTGGCGGACTTCAAACAGGTCCTGAACAAACCCAACGTCAAATTCTTCTTCAAATCCGTGGACGACGACTTCGGGTGAGTACGTGATCGATAGTGGACCAGTGATCGGTATCAGTAGATATCGGCGATCGATAGTATCGATATCAGTTATCAATATCATCAATATAAGTGATCGATATCATTGATATCAGTGATCACATCAGTGAGCAGCACAATTATAAAACACGGCACACATATTTCCAATCATCGGCGTGATTATTGATACGTCAGTGATCATTGGTTATCGATTACTGAATATCGATATCAATATAATCATCTATTGATATTGATGCTGTGATAGATATTTTGAACCATGTCCCTCAGCTCTGTTAACGTTCAATATTCTACATCAGTCATCATGTCTACCTGATTTCCAATCAATATTATGTATAAAGATTGTGTATCAATACACGACGGGACAGAAATGGGCAGAAATATGAATGTGATCAGTTCATTTAATATGAAAGTATAGAAACGTGTTTCACTGCTGAAAGACTCATGACTCTAGCAAAGACGGCCAGTTTCCCACAGTTATAACATGGAAACATACAAACATAGAAACATATAAACATACAAACAAATAAACAAACATATAAACATACAAACATAGAAACATATGAACATATAAACATATAAACATATGAACATACAAACATGTAAACATACGAACATAGAAACATATGAACATACGAACACAGAAACATGAACATACAAACATAGAAACATATGAATATATAAACATACGAACAAATAAACATATCAACATGTGAACATGTGATCATATGAACATATGAACATATAAACATAAAACATACATGCCACATAAATATAAACCACTTGTTTCCAAATATAGTAAAATAATAAATATAGAAAAATCCATTTCATACGTGTCCAGTGCTTGGACACGTATGAAACGTCCGTATACAGCTACACTGATGTATGTTACATGTGCTATAAAACGTTCACTCTGCTCATGAGTGAGAACCGTTGCCAGAACCGTTCTACAGGTAAGAACGTGTTAAATGACGCACATGCTGCGATGATTCAGTGTCAATGAAGCGGAGGTTCGTTGTATTTGTTTATTGACAAGAGCCACAGTCCCTCAGGGTTCAGGTCACACAGGTGGAAAGGAACCGGTTCTGGTTCAGTAGAGACTGGCTGACCCTCTGACTGGCTGACTGGCTGGCTGGCTGACTGGCTGACTGACCAACTGGCTGACCGACTGGCTGACCCGCTGACTGGCTGACTGGCTGACTGGCTGGCTGGCTGGCTGGCTGACTGACTGGCTGGCTGGCTGGCTGGCTGGCTGGCTGGCTGGCTGACTGACTCCCTGACTGGCTGGCTGGCTGGCTGGCTGGCTGACTGACTCCCTGACTGGCTGGCTGGCTGACTGACTCCCTGACTGACTCCCTGACTGACTGACTGACTGGTTTACTCACTGACTGGCTGGCTGACTCCCTGACTGACTGACTGGCTGACTGACTGTTTCTTCTCATTCACTGAGCTTTTCTATCTTCATCATCATTTTTAAAATCTGCAGGATATTTTTAGAACCAGAGGAGACGAAGATGTGTGTTCAATAATCTCAGCTGTTATATAATCCCAACAGAGAGACACACACACACACACACACACACACACACACACACACACACAGTGTAGTTATATAACTGACCAAAAGCTCTTTAATATTCACTCTGATGAAATCTGCCAGAAGAGAGAGAGTCTGTGTGTGTGTGTCTGTGTGTGTGTGTGTGTGTGTGTGTGTGTGTGTGTGTGTGTGTGTGTGTGTGTGTGTTTCACCATAAACTGCTTTGCTCCATTGGATCCACTTTAACCTTCCACATGAGAATTTTCTTTCACTGCGCCGCGATGGCACCAAACACATCAGCTCTTCTGAGCAGTGGATGTTGTTGCCGTGACGTTTCCGTGTTGTTCCCGTGTTCCCGTCCCCCGTAGCTCTCCGTGGCCTGTGCTGTGTGAAACATCCTTACTCTGTGTCCGTCGTTTCGGCGTCTCGTTGCTTCACAAACATCAGATCAGGGACCGAGGCTGAAGAAGATCCAGCTGATCGACACTGACGCGTCGATTAATGTGTCGTCCTTCGAAATCAATAAAGAAATGAAACCAGGACTGGAACATACATGATATGTCATATATACATAAAACACACACAGCGCGTCCTCGCACACAACACGACGACGAGAAGCACGTCGAGTAAGAACCAGGGTGAGGCCACGACGGATTAGTGTGTTGAACGGCAACATTTTAAATGATTCCCATGATTCTCACCGGGGATTCGTCCTGATATTCGACTGCACGTTGGATCGGGTTTGTTCCAGTTTTATGACAATGTTAAATGCTACTGCGTCTCTGTAGAACAGTTATGTCCATGAATGATTTATACAAAATACAGGGAACAAGAAAGAACACAGAATAATCTGCTTTCAGGGCCCAGCAGGAGGATTTCCAGGCTCATTCTAGTTACCAATGAATCTGTGATTTACACAGGATTACTTGTTGTCCTGCCCTTATTATTATGTCTGTGGGGGAGGGGGGCCGTGGCATCACACTGGCTGTCTTACCTTATTGGGGGCGGGCTGAAGGGGACACCTGCAGACACTACTCAGGGCTGAAAAAGGCTAAGTTAGATATCTTTATTGGTGTGTGGTAAAGACGGTGGACCAGAGTATCAGGTCTCTACAGAGGAAACTCAACCTGACTCGGGGGCAGTTCATTAACAACACAACGCATTTTATCCAGGTTCTTTATTTGCTACATCAGCCTGACGCCAACGTAAAATGTACGTAAACGATGCGCTACGATGTAGAGCTCATCTCGTCCTGTCTCGTCTCGTTTGATCTCGTTTCTCATCACGCGGTCTCAGTCTGGAGGAGGACGGTGGACTGACAGCAGGATTCGGTGCGTTTATCTGACACGTTAAAGGGTCAATACGCAGTCTTTCATTCTAACCTCAGTAACAGCGTCAGGAGCGATCAGTTCTCCTCTCTGCCACAAGGGGGCGACAGGTTTTAAAATTCCGGCTGATCGCGGACTCAGACTCCGGGACGTTTTAGGGTTCTTAGAGGATCTCCGTGTCAGATCGAGTCTCGGACCGAGTCTCACTCTCTTTGAACCATTGGCGTTTCCACGGTGACAGCAGAGGAGCGTTCGATTTCCCCACCAGAGATCTGTGACACGACGATGATGGTGTGTGTGTTAACAGGGTGGTGAAAGAGGAGATCAGCGATGATGACGCCAGGCTGCCCTGTGTGAACGGACGAGTCGTCTGCTGGGTCAGAAACGCACACACACACACACACACACACACACACACACATTGACACTAACGTTAACCCTTTAACCAGGCGTCTTACTAACCCTCCTGTTGTCTCTCTCCTTAGGTGGTGTCCTCAGACACCTGTCAGTCAGATTTCAGGGGGTCAGATGTCCAGTCGGTGTCCACGCCCACCAGCCTGGCCCTGCCCCCCACAGAGAGGACAGGTGGGATTGGAGACTCCAGACCTCCGTCCTTCCAGTGAGTCCCTGACGGACAGTGTGTTTTACCTGCCACAGTGTGTGGACTCACCTGTGAATGACAGTGTTACAGGGAGACACCTGATGAGGAATCGACCATGGACAAAGTGGCAAAAGAAAAGGCAGAAGGTTCCCGTCCCCGCACTGTAGGTCTGATGGCGTCGTAGAAGTAGCCTGAAGAAGAACCTGTATGTCCTGCAGGTCACTGTCCTGCGTGTGGCGCCACCTGCCGCTGGGAACAAAACCTGCGGCCGTCACTGCTCTGAGACACTGTCCAAACAACAGCTGCTCACGGAGACACAGCGAAATTCACATTTACTTTATATTCAAAAGGCTCAGATCACTTGTGCCTCAGTGGAGAAAAACCTGGTACAGGTCAAAGTCCTGGATTCGGTCCCCGCAGCAGATTATACTGAAAGTACCAACAGGAAACGTTTCTCCATATCATATCATTATGTTACTATTATCATGACTGATGCATCGATGTGTTGTCGCGCTAATGTTGCAGCAGGTGAAGGTCGTTTTAACGACTTAACGACGAAGCTGCCGAGGTCGTTGTGTAGAAATAATCTGAATCTTCGAAGCAGCTGCGGGTTCATCTTTAGTTCAGCAGCAGTTCTGTTTTGTTGGGGGGGGGTTACAGCTTCCTGTGGGGTGACTGTTGCTTCTCTGTCTGCCTCTCAGTGCTGCAGCCGTCATCGGCCACGATGAACTTCAGGGGTCGGAGGTCAAGCCTGTCGCTTCACCACCAGAGAGGAGAGAGAGAGACACGGGTGGCCGAGGTAAGACGACAGAGAGAGAGAGAGAGAGGCTTCGTCGTGGTTCGGTCTTATATGAACTCACACACACGCGTCTGAAAAATACCAGATCGGAAACATTCCCAGAAGGTTTAGATTCTCACACCCTGCACACTGAACCAAAGCTGGAAAGTAACTGAGTACATTTACTCAAGTACTGTACTTAAGGACATATTGGAGGTACTTGTACTCGACACCTTCTGCTTCTCTTCCACCACATTTCAGATCAGTGCTCTGTATGTATCTGACAGCTGCACTTACAAAGCACATTGAGAGCTTATAAATTTAAAATGCTTTGTTAGCTTAAACCACACGGAGCTCATTTCCCGCCAAAACTTAACAAACAAACCGAACATGTTTTACAAATCACCTACGATAGGTTTGCTGATACAAAACCCCACTAACAAACGCGTGCATTTCGTTTTATAGAAAACGTGCCCATCCAAGAAATACAAAACCTATTTCTAATAGGTCGTGCTTCAGACACAAATCTCTCTCAAAAACAAAACAAAATCACCTGACTGTCGGCACAGCTGCGGCAGTGCTGAGGATTTTCTCAGAGATGTTCTGAGTAATCCACCCTCCTCAACAGCAGGTGGCGCTACGAGTCCATTGAAACGCACTGGGAGCAGCGAGCCGCAGTGTGGTAAAACACGCAAATACCAGCAGAAGGCAAATACAAGCAGCCGAGAGGTGAAGCCATTGATTGTAAGATTAACTGGATGATTAATTGGACTGTGTTCCGATCATTTAAATGATTTTTCATCTGCACGTAACAAACTTTTCGCGGTTCCGGCTTCTCGTCAGCGAAGCTTCGCTGCTTTTTCCTCTTAAATCACAATAAACCGAATCTTCCCGAAACAGTGTGAAGGTTTCGCTTTGGGCTCCGAGTTACCGTGACGACATTTCTCACCGTTTTCTAAAGGTTTACAAACCGATCGATCGATCGATCGAGGAAATGGCCGCCCCATGAATCCAGGACGAAGACGATCAATAGTTAGTCCTGATACACAAGAGTTAAGAATCAGCTCCAGCAGTAAAATGCTGTCGACGCATTAAAGCATCGGTGAACAGTCACAGGGGACTCTCACTTTTCATACCTGCTGCTCCCTCCAGCACAGATATAAGTTTTTCAGTCTATTTATCTGACCATGGGCCTGAAAGGTCTGGGGGCCCCTCACCTGGGGCCCTCTAGAGGAGAGTTGGGGGCCTTTTACCTGCCTGTGCCTTTAACCCTTTACGGACCCTGGGGGTCCTCAGGTCTTTCAGTGGGGGCGGGCGGATCAAACTGTAATTGGTCGTCATGAGCTGTTACTTTACCAGACTGATTAAATACTAAAATAATAAATTCAGCCCAATGAAAGCTGATTTCTAAATTCATTATTTCAACGGAAGCGAAAAACTCATGTTTGTATGAAGACTTAGCCTATTGATGATCCACATACCTGACAGATCATGACACACTGATCAATATCGAGGACAATATGAATAGAGGCGGAAGCAGAAATGTCAGAGGCAGGTTGGTTTGGTCGCAGAGATCCGGCCTGTGACGCTCCGGTTCGTCCTGGTTTCCCTTCAGTTTGCACCTTCCCAACTCCTGCCAGTCATCCGGCTGCCTGTGTCTCTGATTGGCTGCTGTCTCTGCAGGTAGGCGTCTGAATGGCCACGCCCACCACCCGGCTGATCAGAACGGGGCGGGGCCAACGGGTGCGGGCGACAGCTCCTCGACCCAACAGAGCAGCGAGTTAGAGACGACCAGTTTCTGCTCGTCTGAGGAAGACTCGGGAGGAAGGTCAGACACACGCACGCATGCACACACACACACACACACACTTACTCGTGTCCTTGTGAGGACCCTCACTGACACAACACGTTCCCAGTACTCTGACCTGGACCTGATCAGAGTCTGAACCTACATCCAGGTCTTAACTCTGAACCTTTAAAGTCTTTAAACCTTCTGGGACCATGACCACGCAGATGCCAGTTAGTAGCGGTTTTCTCACAGTCATGACAACACGCGTGTTGGAACACAAAGGAGCCGGACGTCATCAGGCAGAGGACGGACGACTAAGAGTGAATAGAAAATACGGATTAAAGTAAACTCTGTTTATGAGAAGCTACATCAGTGTGGTGCCAGCTACCAGACCCTGACCGCTGCGCCTGTGACCCTGGATTCATTTATTTTATTTTTTATGTTTAATGAATATAAATACATTTATAAAACATTACATACATATGCAGTGTGTGTGTGTATATATATATATATTTTTATATATATATAGATATACATATCTATATATATATATATATATATAGTCTTTGTGCTAAGCTAGGCTAACAGTTTCCCTCTGCTTCCAGTGTTTGTGCTAAGCTAGTCTAACAGTTTCCCCTCTGCTCCCAGTCTTTGTGCTAAGCTAAGCTAACAGTTTCCCCCCGCTCCCAGTCTTTGTGCTAAGCTAGGCTAACAGTTTCCCTCTGCTTCCAGTGTTTGTGCTAAGCTAGGCTAACAGTTTCCCCTCTGCTTCCAGTGTTTGTGCTAAGCTAAGCTAACAGTTTCCCTCTGCTTCCAGTGTTTGTGCTAAGCTACACTAACAGTTTCCCCCTGCTCCTGGTCTTTGTGCTAAGCTACGCTAACAGTTTCCCCCCGCTCCCGGTCTTTGTGCTAAGCTACGCTAACAGTTTCCCCCCGCTCCCAGTCTTTGTGCTAAGCTAGGCTAACAGTTTCCCTCTGCTTCCAGTGTTTGTGCTAAGCTACGCTAACAGTTTCCCCTCCGCTCCCGGTCTTTGTGCTAAGCTAGGCTTACAGTTTCCCCTCTGCTTCCAGTCTTTGTGCTAAGCTAAGCTAACAGTGACGCTGGTGTGTAAAATGTTGAAGTGGTCCTTTTAAATAAACACAAACACAGAAACCCTCTGTCATGTCACCCGGTGACATCAGCAGCAGCTCTCTCTGTGATTGGTGGGTTTGCTGTAACACACTCGAGTGCCCTCAGGTCTTCTTCTTCTGCTCCAGTAAACCCGTTCACACGCGGCTCTCCTCCTCCGCCTCTGACTGGCTGTTGCAGGTCGTGTGACCGTCGGGTCAGCGTGTATTGTCCCGCAGATAAAAGAGTCCCCGCTGACCTGAGAGCAGAAATAATCTGTTCCTGCGCCAGAAAAACGCTGAGCTGCAGCATCACCTGGATTTATCTTCCGTTATTCATCATCTTTCATCTTTGCTTCTCCACTAATTCTTTGTCTTTTGTTTCATCTTTTATGTTTTGGTTTATTCACATTTTACAGCTTTTATTTTTTCTGTTTTTGACTTTTGTGTTTAAAGGTTTGATTTTTATTCGTATATTTTCAGGGGTGTGTGTATATGACAGGTGCTAATACTGGTTCAGATTTTGAGTTTTTAAAATTTGATTTTACATCATTTTAAAAAGATGTTTACGGTTTTATATTTTCAAATATCTATTTTCTCTGTTTTGTGTGACATTTTATAGCTTAATCAACAGTTTATTTTGTTTAGCATTTTTACCAATATTATATAGTTTATACAGTATATTTATTGTTTTTATATTTTCGATTTTTGCTCCAACAGTTTTTATTCCATTTTTACATTTTGCTTCAAGGTTTTTTCCTCTTACATTTCTTATATCACCAGTTCATCATGTTGGTTTTCAATATTAATTTATATTAATGTTTGAATATGAAAACATGTAGATTTGTTGTCTTGTTGAGCGAGCTGACGGACACCTTGTGTCTTAGCGTGAGCAGAGTCACGCCTGTTTCACCTGAGCCAGGCGTGTTTCCCTCTGTGATGTCACACCAGGTTCAGCCAATCAACAGAGAACAGCAGCTCCTCGCCGCGGCTCATCCGGCGACAACGCCGCCGCCACCGAAAACCCAAAACCCCGCGGATGGAGAGGGTAAACACGCACACGCACGCACACACACACACACACACGCACATCCCCGGTTTACTATATCTGTGGGGATCTGTCATTTACATAGTACAATCCCTTGCCCCCCTCGCCCTACCTCTAACCTAAACATGATTCCAACTTGAACCCTGACACCAGGTCTGGACCCTCAAACAGCAGTCTCTACCTGTGGGGACCTCAGTTTTTGTCCCAGCGGGTTAGTGCGCATTCAGGTTAAAGTCCCCATCGGGATGTAACAACACACACACATACGCACGGGTTCAGAGTCTGTGTGTGTGTGTGTGGAGGGAAGCTGTAACTTTATTTTCTTAATGGAAACCGTTCATGTATCATTCGATTTAAAATTTTCCCAACACACACAAGCGCACAAGACCTCACTACGTGTCTGCATGTTCACACGACAACCGACACTCAGACAAACTACCGGTGCGATGAGAGGTCACAGGACCTTCTGCGCCTCCAGCAGTCAGGATGTGACGTGATCAGGTTTTACTCTGATGGTAAAGTAGATTTCCTCAATCAAACGCACGAATCCTGAGTCCTTTGACCCCGACCTGTAAATATTGGCCAGATGGGTTGTGTTTGTGGGGCGGCCGCGCTGCCGCCGGTGGAGACGGTTGTCCACTGGGTTGGAGGTTCGATCCCCGGATCCTCCTGTCTGCGTACCGAAGTGGCCTCAATTGTAAGACTCTTTGGATAAAAGCGCCTTTCAAAAGAGTAAATGTGTTTAATCCAGGGCAACGTAACATGAGCTGAGTGAATTGTTATTGACATCAGGACATTTCAGTGTCAGGAAGCAGGGGGAGACGTCGGAGGAGTCCAGGTCACGTCTTCAAACGCCTGGTTTTGCCTTAAACCCTGTAGAGATTCCGTTTACTGAGATACGACACAGAGAGAAACGGGAAGTCTGAGACAGTGGGGAGGCTGCAGCAGAGGACGGCGTCTGGCGGACGAGGTGAATCCGTCCAACCCTGGACGGCCGGCTGGGCCTTTAGACCACTGAAGACCAGCACTAGGATCTGCTCTAACTGTGTATGCTAACACTGAACCTCGGGTTGAATAAAACCTGTGGATGTGTCTGAACTTACCGCCACTGATCTGTCCTTCATTGTCCTCTCTTTTATCTGTCTGTCTCTGTCCGCACGTCTCTCTCTATCTGTCTGTCCTCCCGTCTCTCTGTCTGTCTCTCTGTCTGGCTGTCTGTCTGCCAGTCTGTGTCTTTCAGCAGTGTCACTGACTCCACCATGTCGCTCAACATCATCACTGTAACTCTGAACATGGGTGAGTACAGAGCTGACAGGTCTGAACCGTCTCAACGGTCTGGACCCGGCCGAACCGGATCGGGCCTCCGTCTCTAACGGCACCGCGCGCCACCGCGATCGCGTCGCTC